>NC_083411.1:78758814-79061844 GCF_020745735.1 Hemiscyllium ocellatum | reverse complement strand
AGAAGATTGAATGAGCTATATATCATAAAAATGACTCATCAATTTTGATTCAGTTGCCAGCACTCTGGACAACAGTCTTGCTTTCTGCCTTTAAAGCACGATGCATTAAAAATTGTGATACATGAAATGAAATACTTAGGGTAAATGAGCATGAAATTTGAGGTTAAAGATGATTTGTGGTTGGACTGTACATTTTTCTTTTTGTCAACCTAGGTTCAATCAACATTTGTCCTGAATTTTAAATCATTCTCCAGTAAAAGTCATACAAATAACTTTTTGAATTTATAAATTACTCTCACAGCAGTAATTGCATCCTGTTTGCATTATCTACACTATCCTTGGCTACAAATCACTTCATTGCAATTATGATTTCTGTTGACCTAAAGCTGAAACATCCACTGCACAATTTTTACAACTTTGTTTTCAATATTGGGGAATGCAGAAATAAGGTCTGCATGGTCAAAACCAACCAATAAGAAAGGGGAGATATTCCTGATGGTGTTCTTCAATGCACTCAAACCAAATGCAACTTCTTGATATTTCACAGAAATGCTACCCCTTTTAATCTCACTTGTCTGATACTTATGTTGAATCCATAGAGAGAGTAACTCAATGGGATGAGTCTTTTGTTTGGCTCAGTGTCAGTTGTTTGAGTATTTCTGGACAATTCCTCACCACAAGGCCTTGGAGGATTTCTCACTCTATCTTACCAAACTTGCCTCATTAACTAATTGCCCTTCCACTATGATGTCTCTCCTATTTGATTCTAGCCCTAGCTTACCACCCGCCATTTCTGTAACTTGCCACTCAGCAAATGTCTGGAAAAATACAGTATCAGTGGTGCCCAAGCCATATTGAAATGGTTGCTGTGCTCCCAGCTGAGCACTGGCATTCTGAAGCTGCTTTGCTTGTTACAGCGTTTGAACATACCAGAGAAGAGGAAGATGGCACCATGATTCTCTGACAGGGAGCTGGAGTTTGGAGTGGATGGTATGGTGCGAAGGTGGGCGGACCCCGCACAGGGGGATCACAGGAGGAGGTAGAACCAGGTGTAAGACCACCACTTGGACCAGTGCAGTCTCCGTGATGTTGTGATATCACTGATACTGCACCCACAACCTACCACAGTCATGGTCTTTCCTCATTCACTCTCATTTCTGTGGACTGTAACCTTCCCATGTCTCAGCACTTGACTCTGCATGGACTCTGTGCTGCCGACTCACTTGCCAGGCCATCTTGCCACCTTTTACCCACTTGTACCAGCACTTGTACAGCTGGGCCGCCCACTCTCTGCTCACTCATCGCCTCCCCTGCTCCCATTCCCGGAGAAGACAGCCCACAACCAGGCAGAAAGGAGCTGGATGGGAGGAGGACTGCTTGATTCCTCAGCCCTGGCAAGAAAAGAATCCTTTGCAGGAGAAGAATAGCAGCATTCCTTCGGGGGTGTCAAAGCATCCATGTCCTACCAATC
Organism: Hemiscyllium ocellatum; assembly: GCF_020745735.1. Classification (NCBI taxonomy): domain Eukaryota; kingdom Metazoa; phylum Chordata; class Chondrichthyes; order Orectolobiformes; family Hemiscylliidae; genus Hemiscyllium; species Hemiscyllium ocellatum. The sequence goes on along the minus strand of NC_083411.1, from coordinate 79,060,373 downwards.
AAGGAAGAGTCACCCTTCATTCTACTGTAACGTCCACATTAGCCCCTCCGTAAGTTTCATCCAATGCTTCTAACCATTGGCCAAAATGCCTTTGCTCTCTTCTGCCTTCAATGTACTACCTTGGGAATAAAATGGCCTGCACCACCAGAAACTATCTCTATGACAAAGCTGCCTCCTGCAACCCACTAAGCTCAAGCACTCACATCTCAGTAGAAATTAAACTTCAGAACATTTGGAAGAACAATCTGGTGAGCACCTCATGGTAGCAGCTCCACAGCTGGTTGAGGAAGAAACGACACAGACAGCTGGCACTGGGAGGACTGGCCTGACCAGGCATCTGTGGTGTCGGTTACCAGGGATTTTATCTGCAGGCACAGGGAGGAACAACATTGACAGACATTTGAGTCGCAATGGCCCCCATTTCCTAGAAGCTGCAGCTTCTAAGACTATCTGGTTGCTTCTTTAGACAGATTAACTAAGAGGAACCAGGCCCAGAAGCCTCAGGATCTACTAGAGAGGTCCACATACCACCAGCAAGCCATTGCCCCAGCAAATGGTTCTCAGGAAAGTAGCAGGCATTCCAGGTGCTTCTTCCTCACAAGGAGACAGGGTTGTGCCAGGAATCATCCAATGGTAGAGGAACTCTCTACAGGCCCCTCATAAATCTCTATTCAGGACATTTCAGCAATAGACAGTCCCTCCAGCTCCACCCTGTCTGCTTGCCTGCCACCTCCCCGACCTTTAGAAGTTGGAGCTGAGGAGGCAAGAAGACACTTGGCATGTTTGGTCATCCAGACTCAAGCACATTCCCAGTGTCCTGTGATGAAACCATACAAGGCTAATAGGCTCCAAATCTCTTCAGGATTTCTTACCCCTAACTGTGGAACTTGGAACAACTCTAAGATATAGTGGGTGGGCATGGTGGCACAAGTATCCTGTCCATGAACTATCACGTTTGTATCAATTTCATTTTTTGGCACAATATCTATCTGTTTGAATCTCTGTGTGGTGATTGTTAATGTGACAGCTACATAGATCCACACAGGATGTACCATGCATTTGCTGCCTTATTAAGAGGTGGTTGTAACATGTGGAAGCAGGAGAAACATGGCACATATAGAACATTGGTTGCAGATGTCTTGCTGAGGCCATTGCCCTTGGTCCAAGAACATTCTTGTTCTTTCTCTGGCCTCTGAGTCCAAATGTGCTCGTGTGAACGAACTTTTTAGCAATGTCAGGGGCTGGGAGGTGTGCAGAATGCAGGGCATCAATGCCTGAGGATCACCAAGGATTAATAACTCTGAAGGTCTGTGTCCTGTGCATTGCATGGGACTGTGTGAAATGTTGTTCCCTGTAAAGAGCATCATGCCAGCAGACCTGCAGTTCCCTCCCTCACAGCTCCAGACAGTTACTCAGCCCTCCAGTTTTAATTGCAATCATTTCCTTTCCAATGACATACTTTCAATTTCCATTATGTTAGAATAGGACAGTTAACACTCCTCAATGGAGTGGCTTCTAGTCTCAACTCGGCATGATAGTGAGCTCCCAAAGCATCCAAATCCTCTTCCTGGGAGCCCCTCTGTCAATTCCAGAGGTTTTACATCTCCCCAGGACCCTATCCAACCCATACCTCTGCATCTGCTCACTTTCCACCTCAAACTCTGGCATGTGAGATGATCTTGACATGTATGCTCATACACTGTTGTTCAAAATCTTTAAAAATGAATTGATGTAGGAATCACATGTTGTATTCTCAAATTTACCGTCAGTAAAAAAAAATGTGTAACTTGTGAGGAGGATATGAGGAGTATTCAAGCAGATTTGGAAAGTACAATAACATTATAAATGGAAAAGAATTTGAATAGATGAGGTTATCCACTTTATAGAAAATAACAAAGTTGAAATATTTCTTAAATGGTGAGATATTGGAAAGTTTAATACCCAAAGGTACCTGGATGTCCTTATTCAGGAGCCATTAAAAGTTAGCACACAGATATAACAAGTGATTAGAAAGGAAAATGGTATGTTGACCTTCATTGAAAGGTGATTTCAGTATAAGGTTAAATATGCCTTGTTCAAAATGGATGAAGCCTGAGAGACCACAACAGGAATATGATATACAGTTGGTTTCCTTACCTAAAGAAGGTGAGAAGGAAGTATTTGCCAGTGAAATAATGCAACATGTGTTCACCGACTAATTCCTGAGATGACAGGGTTTTCTTCTGAGGAATGATTAAAGAACCTGAGTCTTTATTCTCTAAAGCCTCAAGAATGATATCTGATCTCATTGAAGTTTACAAAGTCCATACATAGTAGATGTTTCCCTTGGCTAATGACAATAAAGGACTAGCTATTTAAGACTAAGCTGAAGCATAATTTCTTCAATCAGGGTATGAATCTTTGGAATTCTCTATTCAAAAGGGCTGTGCCAGCTCAATCATTAAGCATGCTCAAGACAGAAATCAGTTGATTTCTGGGTACTTATGAAATCATGAGTCATGGGGATAGTGCAGGAAAACAATGCCATGCAGGTAGATGATCAGCTAGGATTTGTTTGAATGGCACAGCAGCCTTGATGGGCTGAATGGTCTTCCCTTGCTCCTATTTTCAATGTTCCTTTACCCAAATGGGGTAATGAAGATTGCTTACAATCTCAATTCTTCATCTAATTGCAACTGCCAGGATTCAGCGCCTTGTGTTCAAATTCTCAATTCTGAAAGCGTGCTTTCATTTTCTGATGCCATTGGAATTATTTCACAAGCTATGGCCTTGTGTCCGAGCAAGTTGATTCCACTTCAACTCTGACCTTTCTCAGAAATCCTGGTTAGATCAATCTATTTTGATCCGAGCATAATCACCAATCCTGAAAAGAGGTTTGGAAATTTGAGTTTGAATTCACTTGTACTCTGTTTCTTTAATTTCATCTACATTGTCAATTAACTTCAAATCCAAATACATCTTTCAGCCTAAAAATGAGCATTTTCAATTTGTTTCAAATAATTTCATGTCCTTGTACTTGAGATTTGATGTTCGCCCGTCTTTGCTCGTCAGTTTGATCCACTTTTCTCCTGCTGGTGTTGCACCTGCCGCACCAGCTCTGCTGTTGGCTAGGTCATAGGGCTGTTTTAGGGCACTCACCTGTTTGAATGATAAAAAATTCTGGGAAAGACATGCTGATTTAAAATGACTGATTTCCAATAGGCAAGGCAGCCTGCGCTTCAGGTGGGATGCTCTTCATACTTGTGGACATTCTTCCTGCCACATTAAGAAAATGACAAATGGCGTGTAGCACTCCCCATTTCCCTGGCTGCTATTGTGGTGCACCTCTGAACAGTCTACAAGGATTTCTTTCAAATGTATTTTTCTCTCTCTCTTAATAAAGGCTCAATCCTGTTTCTGGACCTCAGTCAGTTATAATCCTTTATTCAATATTAGATAAATTGTAGGAAGATTGAGATTCAAGTCCTAATTATTATTTTGTCTCTGATCAAGTTGTCTATTGGCATTCAGTAATTGTAATATTCTATCAAATGGTAAAGATAATTACTGAGGGAGTTATACTTCTGATTCCTCCTGTTAAATTTTGTTCATTCGATTTTGTTGTGCCAAAACTAAAATATGAACCACAATCTATGATTATGTCCGCTGTGGTCTCTTTGTTGACTCCTTCAGTCTGATCCTGCCTACTGTGTACAGCAGCATACTGACCAGATCTTTGCAGGTTTTTTGTTGCTGACCTTGAGGCATTTTGATAGCATGTGAATATCTTCAATTTGGCCATTTTTCAGCCTTTTATGGTCTCTCAAATATTTTCTGAAACAACAAGTTCACATTCTTGTCAGCACCTTGCTTCAGGGTTTCATCTCACAATGCTACTCTGCTAGTTGCTGAGATATTTCTCTTCTAAGCTTTATTCCATTCTGTGTGTTTGTCTATTCAACAGGAATTTGCTCTGAAGTTGCATCTGCTGCACCAGCTCTGCTGTTAGCTAGGCCTTCGGGCTGTTTTAGGGCATTCACCTAGATCATCATGTGTTGGTATCAGGCTGTATTCTAGATGATGTTTGTGGAATCTTACTGAGAGGGAAGGCAACTCTTGAATTTTTCTTTCAACAATTATTTACACCAAGTCAACTACATATACTATACTCTTCACAAGGTCTAGACTAATGCTTCTTTTCTACTCTTCATTGGATACAGAACTGGCTCAAAGGTAGAAGACAGAGCGTGGTGGTGGAGGGTTCTTTTTCAGACTGGAGGCCTGTGACCAGTGACCACAAGGATCAGTGCTGGGTCCATTACTTTTCATCATTTATAAAAATGATTTGGATGTGAGCATAAGAGGTATAGTTAGTAAGTTTGCAGATGATACCAGAATTGGAAGTGTAGTGGAAAGTGAAGAAGATTACCTCAGATTACAACAGGATCTTGATCAGATAGGCCAATGGGCTGAGAAGTGGCAGATGGAGTTTAATTTAGATAGATGTGAGGTGCTGCATTTTGGGAAAATAGCTTTTAGCAGGACTTATACATTTAATGGTAAGGTCCTCAGGAGTGTTGCTGAACAAAGAGACTTTGGAGTGCAGGTCCATAGTTTCTTGAAAGTGGACTCGCAGGTAAATAGGATAGAGAAGAAGGAATTTGGTATGCTTTGGCTTTATTGGTCAGAGTATTGAGTGCAGGAGTTGGGAGATCGTGTTGCGGCTGTACAGGACATTGGTTAGGCCACTGTTGGAATATTGCGTGCAATTCTGGTCTCCTTCCTATCAGAAAGATGTTGTGAAACTTCAAAGGGTTCAGAAAAGATTTACAAGGATGCTGCCAGGGTTGGAGGATTTGAGCTATACAGAGAGGTTGAATAGTCTAGGGCTGTTTTCCCTGGAGCGTCGGAGGCTGAGGGGTGACCTTTTATAGGTTTACAAAATTATGAGGAGCATGGATAGGATAAATAGACAGTCTTTTCCCTGGGTAAGTGAGTCCAGAACTTGAGGGCATAGGTTTAGGTAGAGAAGAGAAAGATAGAAAAGAGATCTAAGGGGCAACTTTTTCACGCAGAGAGTGGTACGTGTATGGAATGAGCTGCTAGTGGAAGTGGTGGAGGCTGGTACAATTGCAACATTTAAAAGGGGTCTGGATGGGTATATGAATAGGAAGGGTTTGGAGGGATATTGACTGGGTGCTGGGCAGATGGGATTAGATTGGGTTGGAATATCTGGTCGGCATGGACGAGTTGGATTGAAGCGTCTGTTTCCGTGCTGTACATCTCTATGACTCTATGACTATGTGTATTATCTTGTGGTTAATATACAGTCAGTGACATAATTCCCTATGTATATGTTCAAGAGTTAACACTTTACATTACCAACTGAATAAGGCAAAGGTGTGCAATGTCATCCCTCCCTAAAACTGTCTATCACTCTATCTCTTTCAAATCTATCTCTTTGGCCAAGATCCCTATTTTAACATCATCTGTGTTGTGCATCTTAAAAAAAATTAATGTAGATGAATACCCAGGTCCTGATGAAATCTATCCCAGAATATTGAGGAAGATGCGAGAACAAGTTGCTGGAGCATTGACAGGCATCTTTGCCTCCTCTTTGGCAACAGGTGAGGTCTGAAAATGTGTTGCTGGTTAAAGCGCAGCAGGTCAGGCAGCATCCAAGGAACAGGAGATTCGACGTTTCGGGCATAAGCCCTTCATCAGGAATGAGTAAAGTGTGTCCAGCAGGCTAAGATAAAAAGTAGGGAGGAGGAACTTGGGGGATGGGCGATGGAGATGTGATAGGTGGAAGGAGGTCAAGGTGAGGGTGGTAGGCCGGAGTGGGGTGGGGGCGGAGAGGTCAGGAAGAAAATTGAAGGTTAGGAGGGCAGTGCTGAGTACGAGGGAATCGACTGAGACAAGGTGGGGGGAGGGGAAATGAGGAAACTGGAGAAATCTGAGTTCATCCCTTGTGATTGGAGGGTTCCCAGGCGGAAGATGAGGCGCTCTTCCTCCAACCGTCGTGTTGTTATGTTCTGGCGATGGAGGAGTCCAAGGACCTGCATGTCCTTGGTGGAGTGTGAGGGAGAGTTAAAGTGTTGGGCCACGGGGTGGTTGGGTTGGTTGGTCCGGGCATCCCAGAGGTGTTCCCTGAAGCGTTCCGCAAGTAGGTGGCCCGTCTCCCCAATATAGAGGAGGCCACATCGGGTGCAGCGGATGCAATAGATGATGTGTGTGGAGGTGCAGGTGAATTTGTGGTGGCTATGGAAGGATCCCTTGGGGCCTTGGAGAGAGGTAAGAGAGGAGGTGTGGGTTCAAGTTTTGCATTTCCTGCGGTTGCAAGGGAAGGTGCTGGGATTGGAGGTTGGGTTGGTGGGGGGGTGTGGACCTGACGAGGGAGTCACGAAGGGAGTGGTCTTTGCGGAACGCTGATAGGGGAGGGGAGGGAAATATATCCCTGGTGTTGGGGTCTGTTTGGAGGTGGTGGAAATGACGGCGGATGATACGCTGTATACGGAGGTTGGTGGGGTGGTAGGTGAGAACCAGTGGGGTTCTGACCTGGTGGCGGTTGGAGGGGCGGGGATCAAGGGCGGAGGAGTGGGAAGTGGAGGAGATGCGGTGGAGGGCATCATCGATCACGTTTGGGGGGAATCTGCGGCCTTTGAAGAAGGAGACCATCTAGGCTGTACGGTATTGGAACTGGTCCTTTAGGGAGCAGATGCGGCGGAGACGAAGGAATTGGGAATATGGGATGGCGTTTTTACAGGGGGCAGGGTGGGAGGAGGTGTAGTCCAGGTAGCTGTGGGAGTCAGTCGGTTTATAGTAGATGTCTGTGTTGATTTGGTCGCCCGAGATAGAAATGGAAAGGTCTAGGAAGGGGAGGGAGGAGTCTGATTCGGTCGCAGAGGACTGATGAATAGCCAACGTAGTTCCATTGTTTAAAAAAAGTAGCAGGGGTAATCCAGGAAATTACAGGTCTGTGAGAGCCTCATGTTATTGATAGGGACATTACTGCAAAAGATTCTCACGGACAAGATCTATAAGCATTGAGAAGCAAATGTATTGATTAGCGATAGACAGCCTGGCTTTGTGTGAGGGAGGTCATGCCTCACTGACATGATTGATGTTTTTGAGGAGATGATGAAGATGATTGATGAGAGAAAATCAGTTGACGTTGTCTACATGGATTTAAGTAAAACCTTTGACAAGGTCCCTCATGGCAGACCGTATCAAAGGTGAGGTTACATGGTATCAGGGGTGAGCTGACAAGATGGATACAGATCTGGCTTATTCATAGGAGACGGGGGTAGTGTTGGAAAGTTGCTTTTCGAAATGGAGGGTTGTGACTAGTGGTGTTCCTCAAGGATCAGTCCTGGGACCTCTGCTGTTCGTGGTCTATGTAAATGATTCGGAAGAAAATGTAGCTGGTCTAATTAGTAAATTGTGGACAATACAAAGATTGGTGGGCTTGCGAATTGTGAGGAGAATTGTCAGAGGATAAGGCAGGATACAGACCAGTTGGAGGCATGGGCAGAAAAATGGAAGATCATCTTTAATCCAGACAAATATGAGGTGATGCATTTTGGAAGATCAGCACAGGTGAAAATTATACAATGAATCGCAGAACCCCTAGGAGTATTGGTATGCAGAGGGATCTGGGTGGGTAAGTTCACAGATCACTGAAGGCGATCACTGAAGCATAGATAAGGTAGTAAAAATGGCCTTCATTGGAAAGGGTATTAAGTATAATGGATAGATAAGTTATGCCGCAGCTTCATAGGGCTTTAGGTAAGCCATACTTGGAATATTGCATACAGTTTTGATCACCGCATTACCAGAAGGATATGGATGCTTTGGAGAGGGTACAGAAAAGATTTACCAAGATGTTGCCTGGTATGGAGGATATTAACTGCTAAGAAAGATTGGATAGGCTGGGTTCATTTTCACCGAAACGCAGAAGGTTGATGGAGGTTTATAAGATTGTGAATGGCATGGATAGCGTGGAAAATATGAGGCTTTTTTCCCAGAGTGGAGGGGTTAATTACTAGGGGACATAGATTCAAGATTGTGGTCAGGTTGTGGGGGACGGGGTAACGTGTGGGAGGGGAAATTTTAAAAGAGATGTGTGAGGCAAGTTTTTCACACAAAGTGAGTCCCTGGAACATGCAGCCAGAGGACATGGCGAAAACAGACACAATAGCAGCTTTCAAGAAACGCTTGGATGAATACATGAATGGGAAAGGAATAGTGGGAAATGGATCCTGTAATTGAAGATATTTTTAATATGGAAAAGCAAAGTGTTTCGGGGCAGGCTTGGGGCCGAAGGGCCTGTTGCTGTGCTGTGTGTTCTTTGTTCTTTTTTCATAGTTCCATCTTTGGTTTTGGTTGAGAATTTACTTAACTTGCTTTGCTATAATCACAGACACGTATAAATGCACACCATTGTTGTTGTTATTGTTGAGAGCCCTCTCAATACTGGCCTGAAAGCTTTGTTTATGTTACTGATCTCTGTCCTTTGTCTTCTCAGTGTCTAATTTTACTTTGACATTCACCAGTCTCTTAAAGAATTGCTCCCTAAAGAGAGAGTGAGATACCATTTGGGATCCAGCCATCCAGGTCAGGAAAGTTGCAGTTAGTGCTGAAAATGTGTTGCTGGTTAAAGCACAGCAGGTCAGGCAGCATCCAAGGAACAGGAAATTTGATGTTTCGGGCCAGAGCCCTTCATCAGGAAGGGCTCTGATGAAGGGCTCTGGCCCGAAACGTCGAATTTCCTGTTCCTTGGATGCTGCCTGACCTGCTGTGCTTTAACCAGCAACACATTTTCAGCTCTGATCTCCAGCATCTGCAGACCTCCCTTTTTACTCGAAGTTGCAGTTAGTGTTGAGTATGCTGGATTAAGTTAATTTGTCAGTGGGATTTCTGCAATGACCCTCAGTTCTGAATGCATTTATAACTACAAATTATTAATTACAAGCAGTCATGCCACAAAAAAGACGTACGGTGAAAATTGTTATTTAGCTACCACAAGGATGGACCAGTAAAACAATTGGATTTTACTATTTGAAATCGAAAAGGAGAAAGTGGAACAATAGATTAATTTTTTAATTTAACAATAGCAGGTTTGGATCAATTAGGAGTTAAAGTCTCAGAAACCTATTTTTTACTTCAATCCATGCATTCTCGACTTTAACTAAAACCAGGAGATGGGCAGATGATCAATGTAATCCACGGAGCTCAGTTTCTATTTTAAATGCAATGATAAAGTTGTGAGCGTCATTGTCCTCCAGGTTTTGAAATTTAATTTGTGTCAGCTGGGTTTCCCAAGTTTCGGGTAAGCAGATACCTTGCTTGAGGCGTGGACTTGGTGAATTCAGAAAGTAAATGCCTTCGCATTTGACTAATGGATTCTGGAGCCTCTATGAAATGTTTTTATGATTTGAGCATCCCACTTTTCCCATTTTCAATCCTTCCACCTTGGGAAGCCTTCAATCTCATTTCTTCTTTAAATCACCCAGTCATCATGCAGCCACCACCATCAAGATTCGATCCTGCCACAACTTCAAAGCCTCAATTCCACCCAACAAGCATCCCCATCCTCCTTCAATACTTCCAATTCCCCCATGATGTTGGCCCTTGACTCTCCTAACAACTGATTGTCTCTATCTCTTCCCATCACCTACTTTTTCACCCTCACTTCCCAGTCCTCGAGCAGACTTGCCTATTCTCCCACAAACACCCTTTCCCCAATCACTGCCACCCACCAATCAAACTATGATTGGACAGGGAATTGATCTGTCAAAGAATAAAATGTCTACAGCATGTGATGTAATCCCATTTGTGGACTCATTCCCTGCAGGTCCGGTTAATTGTCAGGTCTGCATTTGTGAACAGAAGCTTTTAATGTTCACCTTCAGCTTCTGAGACATTTTTTTTAAAGGGTATGGATCTTTGTGAATGTTGCCATTAGTGTTGATCTTGTTATAGACCAACACTTACAGTTATATTTCTGTGGAAGCTAATGAGTGAATCATTTAGGGTTGCTGTTCAGGGTTGTTTCATTTCATTTCTAGCTCTACAACGCAACCTTGATTTAAAGAAAGGTAACTGGGCAATTTAAAATTATGTCATTTTATTCATTATGTATAGAAAGAATACAATTAACTTCTTGATGTATTTCAGAATATAGCAATTAGTGTGGACAGGAAAACTGATTTGATTAGTAGCCCAGGATAATTAAATGTTACATTTAGACAACTACAACCTTTAAAGATGCTATACGAAAATTTAATTTTGAATACCTGTGAACGGAAGCTTATGACGGTTGCATTTTTAATCATTTCATATAAGTCCACCAATTTATCATTCACTCCCAAAGCCAGGAATTAGCATGACAAGGTTGATACCATTGTCATATCAAAAACAATAGCTTCAACAATTTGTGACACAAAAGCAAATTAGTATCTTAAAGACAAAAGAGCAGTTTTCTTAAATTAATGTTGAGTTCATTTTTTTCACAACCTCAATCATTCCAAGCTTAGGCTTTGCTTTTCCCATTATATGCTCTGTAACTTAATTTTGTCAAGAGTGATTTTTCACAATCTTGTAGAATTGATTGCTTTTAAGTGGCTGCAGTCACTCCTTGTGAATTGATTGAATTGCAGCATTAAGAACATGACCTAGTTATGTGTCAACCCCAAAATGATATTTGATGAATGTAAAGCACTAAGAGCAGTAGAATTTTCTGAAGATTATATTCCCTACAGTGTGGAAACAGGCCCTTCGGCTCAACAAATCCACACCGACCCTCCATCCCACCCAGAGACATTTCTCTCCCACTAATGCATCGAATACTATCGGCAATTTAGCATGGCCAATTCACCTGACCTGCACATCTTTGGACTGTAGGAGGAAAATGGAGCACCCGGAGGAAATCCACACAGACACAGGGAGAACATGCAAACTCTATACAGACAGTTGCCTGAGGTTGGAATCGAACCTGTATCTCTGATGCTGTGAGGCAGCAGTGCTAACCACTGAGCCACCGTGCCACCATATTTTGCTTACAATAAATTTTGAACACTAAAATCTTAAACATAGTGTTATTCAGGGGTTCAGTGCAGCCCCAACTAAAATGGTTAATGGTAACAATGAGTGACTAATATTCCTTTTGCAAGTGAATGCTGACCATAATCATAAATTTGTCATTTACTTGTACTAGTACTAGATATCCCTGAGTGTACATTGGAGATTATACCTTATCCTCATTTTTAACACAGGTGGCAAGAAACCAAGCATCTGACGTATTGCACAAAAATAGAAGCTGTGATGAATGCCTCAAGGCATAGCAAACACCAAGCATAAAAATTTTACAGCCCGGAGTTAAGATGCTTCATCTTGGATTTTTCAAAATTCACCATCAGCTTGATGCATATCATTGTTAATTAATACAAAATTTCAGGATAGAATAGTGTAAGTGAGGAGCATTGATAAGATTCTGACACTGATTATGTGTTAAAAGTTGATAAAAGTCTGTCTGCTTAGCTTTGATTCAGCAATTTTCTGGATTGATCCAGCATTAACACAGCAGCCAGTAAGGACTGTAAAGTACTGGTGTGGGGAATTAAGTCAAGGCATGATTTATGATCAACACATAACACTCAAACTGTGTGGTCAACAAAAGGGCCGTTTAAACCTGTGGGACCGCGAGGGTCTGTAAATTGTTCTAAAACATCCATTTTACTAAACCTCTTATGTTGACAATATATAACTGGCACTGATTGTGCCAGTTTCACAATCTGGTATGCGGTTGAGAGATATGTGCAACTCCTTTCTGGAGCTCCCACCCATTTTTTTAGATAAGGAAGCAATGTCCTGTTCGCTGACATTCTTCCACTCACGCTTCAAGGACATTGCCATAGACGGAAACAATCTTGCTGCTCTTGTCTCCCCATTGCCTTGAAATGCTTCATAGATTAAATTCCCTACTGTATGGAAACAGGCCATTTGGCCTAACAAGTTCACACTGACCCTCTGAAGAGTAACCCACCCAGTCCTATTCCCCACCCTATAATTACCCTCGATTAATGGGCAATTTAGCATGGCCACTTCACCTGACTTGCACATCTTCGGATTGTGGGAGGAAACTGGAGCAACTGGAGGAAATCCAAACTGCTGCCTCACAGCACCTGAGACCCGGATTTGATTCCAGCCTTGGGCAACTGTCTGTGTGGAGTTTACACATTCTGCATGGGTTTCCTCCGGATGCTCTGGTTTCCTCCCACAATCCAAAGATGCGCAGGTCAGGTGAATTGGCCATGCTAAATTACCCATACTGTTCAGGGATGTATAAGCTAGGTGTTTTAGTTAGGGGAAATGTAGATTCATAGGTGTAGGGGAATGAGTCTGGGTGGGATACTCTTTGGAGGGTCGGTGAGGACTTGTTGGGCTAAATGGCTTGTTTCCACACTGTAGGGATTCTAATTCTAATTCTAATTCATGGTCCTTTCTAGGACCTAGACAAACCAAGTGTTAACTCAAGACCCACACTTACTCTCATGGTCCTTTACATTCACAATTTCAAAGCAAAGCCTGACCATGCGATCCCACGCCAACCAATTTTCATGGTTACACCATCCAGCCTAAGTCACACAGTATCCTCCAGGGTAGTCACAAACATCAAGCTTTAGATAAAATATAATAAACTTCTAACAAGTTGTAGCTCATCTGTTATAGATGTCATTATATTTAATAAATACATTATCATTCATACAAGACCATTAAATACATTGAATTTTGGTAAGTACTACATTCTTAAAAGGAAAATTTGTATTTATAATCCCAAATCAAAGACAGCTAACCCTTTAATAGCTTATCTGGACAGTCCATCAAAATGTAAACTTATAATTCACAAGAAATACCTATCAAACTGTTAGAACTATTTCATTACTCTTCAAGACAAATACTAGAGATTGTCTTTACAAATTTTAAAGGGTAGGGGATTTAAATAACAATGATTTAGAAGACTTACACACCCTTCAAGAGCATACGTGACTTCATCATAAAGTTATGGAACACACACTATATGCTGAGACTGTTTTCAGAGTTGAAAATGTGTTGCTGGAAAAGCGCATAAGCCCTTCTTCAGGAAACGTCAATTCTCCTGTTGCTTGGTTGCTGCCTGACCTGCTGCGCTTTTCCAGCAACACATTTTCAGCTCTGATCTCCAGCATCTGCAGTCCTCACTTTCTCCTCGACTGTTTTCAGAGTGACAATCAGTCACATGCACCCAAATTAAATGGTCCAGCCAATCTGTAACTTATGCTAATGATCTTCACACCCTTTTATTTGCAATGAAAATGAGGTTTACTGGAATTGGAGATCCTTTTGCTATCAATTTCTAGGAGATGAAAATCTGGCCCTTCATGCCTGGCCTTAGTTATGTGCATTTTCATGTGATTGTTTGGATGGATTAGCCATTGGTTGCTCAAAACATGGGGATCTCTGGTTTACCATTTAGCTGGCTGAAGTGTGGAATTCCAAAAAAACGTACACAAAATGAACATCAATCAACATTAACAAGAAGCTAAAAAGGTCAAAAACACTGTCGAACATGCTGCTGTAAAAATTCAGATCCCTTATAATATGAAAGAGGTCTGATGTTATCTAATGAAGTGAGTTATCCTTCTGAAATAGAGCTTTGCACAAAGACTGTTTTGGGGACAAGGATATGATACAGATCAGAATTATGTTTTTTACATTTGCAGAGTAAATGGAAGTTTTGTGTTTGAAAAGAGCAGCTTGACTTCATTTTCGATTATACAGCAGTAGATGGTTGTGTGGACATTTCAAAATTTTAATGGACAGTTTAACGGTGTGATCCTTAAATTACATTTCAGATTATAGCTCTGATGATTGGCAACCTCATATTGTATTGTAGTGCATCTAACTTTTAATATAAGCTTATCTGGCTTCCCAAGTGTTTGGCTCTCAGTCACACAGATCAGAAAAATCCTAGCTTTTATCTAACTCTGCAGGCTAGACTTGCAAAGCACAATGCGGCAAGGCAATGGATACTTACCTTTGCAAACTTGATGTCGAAAGAAAGACACCCTTTGTTTCCACACACCTAGAAAATGCACATGAGGATATCAAACAACAACACATAAGATGTGTTAGTCCATAGTCAGATAGCTGGACAATACTCAATATGTCCGCTCATACTCGTCAATACAAAAAGATCTGAGAAAACCGCCAAACAGTTTGAAATGAAGAATTACAGAGTGACACAGCACCAAAAGGGACCATTCTGCCCATTGTGTCAATGCTGGGAGTCTTTCACTATGTTCAATAGGTGGAGAGACGGCAAAAGAGAACCAGAGAAAGGAAAGCTTTTGTAAAACTAGAATACAGAGAAACCTTGATTATTCAGCATTCGATTATACGAATATTAGATTACCTGGCAAAATCTCAAGGAATTCAATTAACCGAATTAAATACTCCCCGCCCGTGTCCTTCAGATAATCGAGGTTCCCCTGTATATGAGGAAAAGAAATGGGTCAAAGCAGCACTGGCAACAATCTGTCTCTGTCACTAAATGCAAATAATATTGCATGAGGGTGGAATTATTTCCTCATTTAAATATTTATCAGGTTCTGAAAAGCAAGGTGCTAAAAATAAAAAAAAAGTCAAATAAGAGCACGCACAATCTGGTGAGCAAATCGCTTCTTGCAACATGCTGACACTAACTCACAGCATGAACATAAAACAAAATCTGTGACATAACACATAGACTTTTAATGAGGGCAGAATGTACAGTTGTAAAGCTATTAGCCAGATTTAGTGCAGAATAAATCAGGACTGCATTTTCTAATTGCACCAACACATCCTTAAAGAACATATCTTGGCCCAGACAAATTTCTTCCAGCGTATAAAATATGAAGAAGCTTCTAATGTGATCAAATAATATGTCATAGAGGGTCATAGAGTTTTTATAGCATAGAAAGAGGCCTTTCAACCATTGAGTATATGCTGCTCGTCAAACATCCAGCCATTGCAATTGCACTTTCCAGCACTTGGTCTATAGCCTTGTGTGCAATGGCATTTCAAGTATTCATCAAAATAGTTCTGAAATGTCTTGAGAGTTCTTGCCTCCACCACAATTTAGGCAATGAGTTACAGATACCCATATAAATTTGGGTAAGAATCTCTTTCTCAAATATCATCTAAAACGCCTGCTATTTACCTTAAAACTGTGCCCACCGTTTACTGACAAATCTACTAAGGGCAAAAGCTCCTCCCAATTAACTCTGTCTATGCCCCATCAGCTTCCTCTGTACTAAAGAAAGTAACCCCAATCCATCTAATCTCTCTTCTTGTCAAAGAACTTTTAACCTAAGCAACATGCTTCAAAAATTTGCCGTAATGTTAGAGAGGACTCAAGGTGTTTATGAAATCCTATGATATGAAGTAAAGCCATGTGTTAAATGTCAGGATGTATGCAATACTTCAATTTTATGATTCTCAATTGCTTTGCAATTCAGAGAATTTTCCATTTAGTACCAATATATTTACTGTTGTAAAAAGGGAGCACGGACTTGAGACGCAGCAACAGCGAACTTCTCAGGAATTAGAACAACAATAGTGCAAGAATGATAAAGCAAACTCCTGTCTGGATCACTTATATAAAATTGCTTTTCATTTCCACAGGAAATTGAAAAAAATTACACCTTCTGTAGTGTGGAGAAAGTGAGGACTGCAGATGCTAGAGCTCAGAGTTCAGAGTGTAGTGCTGGAAAAGCGCGGCAGGTCAAGCAGCATCTAAGGAGCAGGAGAATCAACGTTTCGGGCATAAGCCCTTCAATCCTGATGGGCAAATGCCCAAAGCATTGATGCTCTTGCTCCTCAGATGCTGCCTGACCGGCTGTGCTTTTCCAGCAGTACACTCTCTACCTTCTGTAATGTGCTTAGATTATATAGGAAAATATGATAGCTCCTTATTATACAAAGAAATGCCATGAACTACAAACAGAATGGAAGATCAGTTAAAAACAGATCAAGTGAGTATGTGGAGAGGTGAAATGATTATAAAGTTATCAGGTCCTTGAAAGGATGTGGAAGAGGGGATTTTAATTCCTTGACCTCAATCCATGTTAATATTGGAATATTAGATCAGCAAGAGGTGGGAGTTCAGCCAGCAGGGAGTAATGGCTCTGGCTCTCAAGACTGTGGATTTTGGACAGGGTTATAGGAATGGTGAGTGGTAAAATCTTATCTGCCATAAGGCATTCTATTTTGGGGTACACTGTGTAGTCCAACGTAGGAAAGATTCAAAATTTCCAAAAGAAACCCATAGAGGTGCCTCTGCTCCTTCTGATCAAGAAGGAAACTGCTTTTAAAAAATTAGAACAAATTTTATTTCTGCACCACCTATAGCCTAGGGTCTTTTGAATCCCCTCAGTGTGGAACCAGGCCATTCGACTTAGCAATTCCCTGCAGAGCATCCCAACCAGACTCACCCTCCTACCTTATTTGTGTAACCCTGCATTTTCCATGACTAATCCACATGTCCCTGGGCACTATGGACAATTTAGTACAGCAATCCACCCATCTTGCATATCTTTGGACTGGAGGAGGAAATCAGAGCACCTGGTCGAAACCCATGGAGAAACGGAAACAATACGTAAACTCCACACAGATAATCACCTGAGGCTGGAATTGCACCCATGTCCCTGGGGCTGTGAGGCAGCAGTGCTAACCGCTCAGACAGTGTGCTGTCCTCTTCTCAACAAATTTGACTTGGCAAGCTCCTGATCAGACTAGGGCTTACAATGACTGCTGAGGCCTGGTGACATCTGTATGATTAAAGGACTCACCCCCCTACCTTCAGTGGGTGTCAGGGGGGGCTGACAAAAAGAACAGGATCATGGTAGGCCCATAATAAAGTTAGGTAATTGGAGGAGGTAAAATGCATTTTAATTGCTGACTAGCTTTCTGCAAAACTTCTAAGTGTGTACCTCTGGAAAAATAACTCCAGACAGGGAGGTATCCTGTCACCAAGTCACCCATCATTTACATGTATAAAGCAGTTGACAGTGGTCCAGATTTCTCAGTGCAGCTGTCAGAGTGAACAGAACCTCTGACATTCCTGTTTATATCTGATAGCCAGGGCTCCCTGATTGGACCAGATTAACAACCCCAATCAGGGAATTCGTATTCTATGAGATCCACCTGGCTGACCTTGTTCCAATCATTACACATCAACTTGGTTTATTATCACACCCAGAAAGATAACATCACTGACAATGCAGCACTGACTTAAAACACTTCAAGAAAGTTTGCTTAGATTAAATACTCAAGCCCTCGAATGGGATTTGAACTGAGAAGTCAGAACTAACATGCAAATCTAATGTCCATACTTCTGCTGGATTGGTATGGCGTCCATTTTGAAGAAGAGTTGGACTCACAAACAGAAGGTAGGAAAATACTTATTTCACTCATTATTTGCAATCCTCCAGAAACTCACTCACTTTCTCAATGGAAGTTCCCCTTCCACCCACCTCTGTCAAGATACTGGTGGCTTGAAATTGGGGTAAAGTGCTCCTACCAATTTTACTTAGTGTTAGCCTAAGCCTCTCTCTAATTAGCAATAGCAGAAGACATCCCCCTTTCGAGTCTTAATGACAAGAGGCAGGCACTTACCTTACATAAGATTTTTTTTTCATGACAGCAATAGGTACAAGTTCCATTGGCTTGTCAGTAATTATAAGGATCCAGAGATCATACTATAAGAAATTCTGAAGGAAGATCACTGCACTTGAAACAATAACTCTATTTTCTCTCCATAGGTGCCCACAAATTCTAGTAAAAAATGAGGTCTGCAGATGCTGGAGATCACAGCTGCAAATGTGTTGCTGGTCAAAGCACAGCAGGCCAGGCAGCATCTCAGGAATAGAGAATTCCCAGGCAGCATCTCAGGAATAGAGAATTCGCCAGGCAGCATCTCAGGAATAGAGAATTCTGCCAGGCAGCATCTCAGGAATAGAGAATTCGCCAGGCAGCATCTCAGGAATAGAGAATTCCCAGGCAGCATCTCAGGAATAGAGAATTCGCATTCCTGAGATGCTGCCTGGCCTGCTGTGCTTTGACCAGCAACACATTTGCAGCCCACAAATTCTACTTTTGTTCCAGAGATGGCACATGTGACACCATCAGGACTTCATCCCAGACTCCTTTTCTCCACCCAAGGAGGGTAAGACAATAGCAAATTGGATAAAGATTAATGCAGCTTCAATAATAATTCATATAGGACTATTAACTTGTAAAACATCTCCCTCTCCCAACTCCCTCCCAAAGCTTTTCTCACCTTGGTTAGAATTTATACATTCATTGCCACAGATCAGAGTCCTAAAATACTATGGACATTTTTAAATTTGTAATGCCAATATGCATTTATTTGAAAGCGGGCTAATACATTCAAAAATAATACTCGCCCAGCAAGAGTGAAGGAATGCAACATTTAAAAGTGTCAGGGAAGCTGCAAACAGTCTGGATTGGGATCTCTTGTGGTTGCCAAGGTAATGAGGGGTTAACAAACTCTTGCTCAACAGCATGCCATCCACTTGCAGATTATGCCCCAAACTGCAAACACATTTCATGTTTTTCCCTTTGAAGAATACACAAGGACAGGAGTTAAAAATTCAGTTTCAATTCTGTAGGAGTGTGCTAGTGGGACTCAACACTTTTGTGAAAATCACCCTAGATTCATGTGTAAGCTTGTTATGAAAGTCACAGTTGAAGAACTATCACCTAAATACACCTATCCTGCAGGGAGAGATTTTCTCTTGCTCCACGTGCTGCATAACAGTTAGAAAGGAAAAAAAAAATAACAAAAGGAGTCTCGCACCCTGAAAGCTTCAATTTAATCATGATTGAAAGGGATTCATAATGACTGAACCTCAACCAATCTGCAAAACTATGGATTATGAAATCATTTGTTCAACTATCAATGTCAGTGCTACTGGTAACCTTCACTACAATAGCCACAATTTTCAATTATCTGCTTTCTGAGAACAAATCAGTGGCTCATCAGTGTATCTCAATTTAACTTTTAACTTTGAGACTCATCCCTTATTTTTAATCAATGTGTTTATGTATTGTATTACTGATTGTATCGACACTTAGTAATTAATAAACTCGATCATTGGCTTCTTTTTAAAAGATAAGTTAATTTGAGCCTGAGAGAAAAATCTCCACAAGGGAGAATATCCCTTTTAAATTAACCTTGTTGCAAACAGCTGAAGAGGTGGTTGAATGAAAGAAGGGAGCCAAATCACCCATCATCACCTGGGAGCTTAACAGTTTGTGACATCCCATCTGGACTGTTAGTGAATTGAAGAACCTCACTGGGGATCTGATTGGAATGGTATATCATTTTTTGTCTAACTTTACTACCATTCAATCACACACAATATGGGCCAGGTGTTGGCAGGTGGGACGAGATTGGGTTGGGATATCTGGTCAGCATGGACGAGTTGGACTGAAGTATCTGTTTCCGTGCTATATATCTCTTTGACTCTATGACTCTATAACTCTTTGGCTTCACAAGCCTAAGTATTCTGATGGTTTTGCAATTCTTTCAGAATATGTTCTCATCTTACTTGAAAGTTTGGTAGGTTTTGGAGTTGAGGACTATTAATCTTGTTGCTGATCTTGACCTTGGTGTTCTGTGAAACATGCTTTCATGACATTCTCCATTGGGTTTAATTGATGAAAGTTCTGCAATGGGACAAGTTCCTGAAGGTCTTCTGTACAATTTCTGTTCCACTGATTTTTGTATGAATGTATCACTTCTGTTCATGTCCGTTGTCTATACTGTTTTTGGTTCAAATGTGGCAACTGTTGTACATTGTGAGATCCATTGTATTGTAGGAGCCATCTGCCCCCAACAAGACTGCTCTTTATTACATAATATCTATAGTTCCATGGACTCAAGTACAGTCAATCTCTTTGGTAAGATCAGGAGATGTGTCTTTAGGTTTCTTCTCAACTGCAGTTCTGATAGTGATAATCCACAGTGGTGTGGGGAGGATCAATAATTATCAAACCTCGAAAATTTAATGCTTTACTTCAAAAAGAATCTGGACCCTACCTTCAGTCTCCCTGTTCAACCTTGTGCATCTTGGCAAGCCGGTTATAAGTTCAAGCCCAGAATTGGCTGCAAATGGGTTGAAGTGCTCACTATCAACCTGTGTTCCATTGTCTGATACAACCACATCAAGGATCCCATGGGTAGTGACTATTTCATGCAAGACACTGACAACTGTATCTGCTCATGGTATATATCTATTTAAACCCTACTCTATTCACTGTGGAAAAATAGTTGATAGCAATCAGTTCAGACCATCTATCAAACATTGGTATCCTTGTTCCTGTGGTCTGGATACGGGAAGCAATAGGGATCAGTGGCTCTCTCTGCTCAGGTCTGAAAATAACGTAAGTTTCTCAATCAACTTTGAGGTCCTAAATCTTCTTTTAACTCCCTGGCCATTGCATCAACATCTGAGCCCTGGCTCTATGATTAGCAAACCCTAAATGTCCCTGAGATGATCAGCCTTTCATCCAACATGAGAATGTCCATAATGGAAAAATGCTGTTGATGGTCAAAATAGGTCTTTGTGTCCAAACTGGTGGACTTTTGATCTGGCCAGTGTTCAACACAATACTGATGAATGGCAACATATTGGTCTTTTTGCTCCTGTTGGATTTTGCTTTGGGTTGCAGGCCCCCAATTCATAACGGCCTGAGTATACAATTCAATTTAACCAATTATTTGTCCCTCAGATACTGTGAGATTTTTAACAGTCACACTGAAGAATGACACAATACCAGGTTACAGTCCAACAGGTTTATTTGGAAGTACTTGTTTTGACAGAGTTCTGAAAGCTAATGCTTTCAAATAAACCTGTTGGACTATAACCTGCTGCTGTGTGATTTTTAACTTTGTCCACCCCAGTCCAACACTGGCACTTCCACATCAACACTGAAGAATGCATCTGCTGACATTATTTCCCCTCTACATTTTGGGTCTCTTAAGCACATCGCTGAAGGAAAAGTCAGAATCTTTCATGGGGACACCCGTCTGAATGCCAGCAGGGAGATAATTTCTTTATATTCCATCCCATCAAGAAATTTCAGGCCAAGGAAGTAGATGGATAATCTCTCACATTCCCATATTGCCAAGACAGTCTTCTTTACTATCTGGCTCAGTCTGCTGACACCAAAAACACATTTTTAAAAAAGAACAATAAACACATGGCCAACACATTAAAATGAAAAGAACTGCATGAAGGAACATGCTGGTAAATGGAAGCAAAATTGTCAAGTAAAGTAGCTTATGTGCATAATGAGAAAGATCAGACATTAGCATTTGGAGTCAACAATTATAAGTGGATTGTTGGTGCCATCAAAGACTGTCTCTATAATTGTATATCGAGTCTCCGTGTGGTCACAATACTATAGTTTCTGACACCCATTTGACTGCTTCTAGAAGATCACATATGCTTGTAGCTGAAGCATCTGAAGGTATGAGAATCAGAAAAAATGGATTGTGTTGTCTACAGATGTTCTGGCCCATCTGCATGTCTGGGATCTTTCCTTGCATTTTCTTTCATAGTTGCCTCAAGAGTTCCGTAATTGTTGCTAAATGAGGCAAATATTTTGCCAAGGTGTTTAGCACACTGAGCAACTTTTGCAGTCAAGAACTAGTTTCGTTGTGGGAAGTTTCTGAACAGCCTTCACTTTTTGCTTTCTGGGTCTAACCTTGACCCATTTGTTTCAACAATGTGTTCCAAGGAGCAATAGGTGTCTTGGAAAGTGCATACATTTATTTGAGGATAAATCCTTGTGGACATTTTAAAATTGCGTGGACTCTGGTCATGTTCCTTGACTCTCTCCATGTATCAATAATTCATCTACATGACACGTGACAGCTTTTAAACCCTTTAATAAATTGGACACAGTCCATTGGAAATGAAGTGATCAGAACGGCAGGATCTTGTAGCAAAATCTCCCAGATTGGGTGATAAAATATAATGAGCATTTTTGAATGCTTGTCTAGTGGAACCTGCCAGGACCCACTGTTGGCATGGAGTTTTGTAAAAATGCTTCAACAATTTGCTTAAATTCTTGACAATGATAAACCTCGGGTAGATTTCCCTCAAATTGCCTTGTTGAATAGTATTAGTGGAAATCAAATTTTGATGGACCTGTTGGGTTTGGAGACAGTAGACATGCAGTAGAACCAGTGGGTTTGGTTACCAGGGAAATCATTGTTAATTCAGTCAGTTCCTCAAGATGCTTCTGACATTTCTTAACTAATTGGTAGACATTTTCATGGACATGTAAAAACATACTAACACAGCACCCTTTGTTAACGTGATGCTATGTTTAATATTGGAGTTTGCCAACTCCAATGTATAATTCAGGGTATCCATCTCAAAGGAGCATTTAATCTTGTGTTGTTCTTGTGCCTTGACATTTGAATAAAATTAAGGGCAAAACATGGATTCTTAGTTAAGAGTGAGGTTTGTTGAATGTGAATTAAATGTGCATGTTGTAGTGTTACTTGTTCTTTCATGTTGTTACTTGCCAGTTGACACTATGTAGTCTCATGTGTGCAGGCTATAAGCTCAATTTATTCAACCATCTTATTTGATCTGATAGGACAGTGACACTCAAACCTATATTAAGCTTAAAACCAATGAGGTGTCCATTGACATGAGCAAATTCTATCAAAACATTGTCGGTTGAATGACTGATTTCCCCAAGGAATGTATCCAATATATTTTTCAGTGGCGATTGTCCTACTGTGCTGAACTGTTGCCCCAGCCTCCAACATTTGATTTCCAATTTTCTTTGCAGCAAAAAGAGCAGGTAAATCAGTCACTGGTATTGTTAGAGACTGTATGTCTTATCAGTATTGTAAATATTTAACTGTTTCATCAGCGTTTGCGAAAACATTTTGGGAGACGCAGGCAGCATTAGCTATACATTAATTAATTAGGAGCTACTAATGAAATAACACATTAAGGACTGGAAGGAAGGTGAGGGGTTGTGGTTAAAGAATGTGGGAGGTTCAAGATTCAGGTGTGTTCCAAGGCAAACATATCTGCAGAAAGTACTTGTAGTGGCAGGAACTTCAGAGTTAATAAGCTGGGGATCAGGCAGCAAATACTATGCCACATCAGAAAGGGAAATCCTACCTGAACACTTGATTCCAGGAGGCAGTCATATCCCTAGGACAGAGTATTCTTATTTGATCAATGGTTGGGGTCAGGAGAGACTGACTGCAAGTAAAGCAGATGGCGAGAGCACAGGAACTTCAACATTTGCAATTGTTCAACAGGTTTAAAGTTTTTTTTTAGCTTGTCTAGTTGAGGCTGAGGGCTACAAGGTGAATGGCATAACTGATTACAGCATCATGGTAATTGGGGTAATTCAAGAAGGGAGATGAGGAAACAATGTAGTAGCAGTTGGGGACAGTCTAATAAAGACAATGACATTGTCCTTTGCAAGAAAAAGTACATATACAGACAGTTATGTGGCCTGTTTGATGCCAAGTTTCAGGATATCTGCTCCGGATTTGAGGAAACTTGCAGTGGGAAGAGAAGGATTGTGTTACTGTGATCCATTTAGGTTCCAACAACATTGATAGAATACTATGAGAATGAGAACAGTATCAGTATGAGAAGCAAGGCACCAAGTTTGTAAGCAGAACATTAAAGGTCATATTCTCCATATTATTACATGAGCCATGTGCTATTTAGCATAGGGCAAATCAGATTAGAGAGTTGAATGCATGGCTAAATGATTGCTGAAGGAGAAGCAGGATTCTGATTAATGTCGCACTGACACTGGTATTGGGGAAAGTAGAATGGGATTGTCTCTGCCTGTGCTGGGGCGCGTGCTCTTGACAAATGTACAACTTGGGAGGTAGTAAGGACTTCAAACAAAAAGCTGTGGCAAGGGTTTCATTTTGGGAACATGTGTAAAACCAAAGTGTAAAGCTAATGCCAAAGAGAAAGGTATTAACATAAGAAATTATGAAAATACTATGACAGGAATCTTAAGATCAAACTTCATGTGTCTGCGAGGCATTTTGCTCCACAGCACTGACCTTGATTCTTTACATTTGTAATTCTGTTGACCCTTTATGTTGACTTGGCATATGTGTCATTGGAGTGCTTGCATTTAATAAAGTTGATGGCTTCTGTTGATTTCCTGTGATGAGTTTATCCTTCTCTCAGAATTTTTTTTGTACACCTTTCTGGTTTCTGCTTCAAGTACAATTTGTTTGACCATTCTCAAATTAAACCTTGATGGTAGTTATTTCTCTTGAAACTTCTTCTGAGAGTAATTATATATTAGGACAAAGAACAGTACATCATAGGAACAGGTCCTTTGGACCACCAAAATTGCAATGACATAGGATGCCTTGCCTAACTAAAAACCTTCTGCCTCTACATGGTCCATATCCCTCTATTCCTTCCTTATTCATTTATATGTCAAGATGCCTCTTAAGCCTTGCTATTGTATCCACCTCCATCACCTCTGTGTAAAAATAAACTTGCCTTTCACATTTCCTTGAAAGTTAGCCTTTTTATCTTAAATCTATGTCTCTTAGTAAGTGACATGCCTACCCAAGGAATGAAAGACTCCAACTATCCATGCCTCATAATTTCATAATCCTCTGTCAGGTTGCCTCTCAGCTTCTTACGTCAAATCAAGTTTGTCCAATCTCTCTTCATAGCAAATATCCACCAAACCAGCCAACATCCTAGTAATCTGTTTCTGTACATTCTCCAAAGCCTCCACATTCTTTTAGTAGTGTGACGACAAGAACAGTCCTCAATAATCCAAATGTGTCCTAACTAAAGTTCCAAACCACTGCAACATGACGTGCCAATTTTTAAACTCTATGCCCTGATCGATGAAGGCAAGCATGCTGTATGTCTTCTTGACCAACTAATGCACTTGCGTTGCCACTTTCAGAGAAAAGTGCACCTGTATGCCTAGACCCCTCACTATGTTGATGCTACTAATGGATCTGCCATTTACTGTATCTAAGAGCAAAGAACATTATGGCACAGGAACAGGCCCTTCGGCCCTCCAAGCCTGCGCCGATCTATATCCTCTATCTAAATTTACCTCCTATTTTCTAAGGATCTGTATTCCTTTTCTCCCTGCCCATTCATGTATCTGTCTGGATACATCTGAAAAGACGTTATCGTTCCCACCCCTACCACCTCCGTTGGCAGCAGATTCCAGGCACCCACCACCCTCTGCATCAAGAAATTTCCACATATATCTCTCCTAAACCTTTCCCCTTTCACTTTGAACTCGTGACCCTTCATAATTGAGTCCTCTACTCTGGGAAAACTTTTCTTGCTTTTCACCCCATCTACACCTCTCATGATTTTGTAGGCCTCAGTCAGGTCCCCCCTCAACCTCCTTCTTTCCAACGAAAATAATCCTAAACTACTCAACCTCTCCTCATAGGTAGTGCCCTCCATACCAGGCAACATCCTCTGCAGCCTCTCCAAAGCATCCACATCCTGTATACAGTATTCCAAATGTGGCTGAACTAAAGTCTTATACAACTGTAGCATGACCTGCCAACTCTTATACTCAATACCATATCCAATTAAGGAAAGCATGTCATTTGCATTCTTGACCACTCTCCTGACCTCTGTTACCACCTTTAGGAAACAATGGACCTGAACACCCAAATCTCTTTGTATATCAATTTTCCCCAGGATTTTTCTAGTTACTGTATAGTTTACTCTGGAATTGCATCTTCCAAAAAGCATCATCTCAGATTTATCGGATTGAATTCCATCTGCCATTTCTCTGCCTAACTCTCTGACCTATTTATATTCTGCTGTAATCTCTGACAGTCCCCTTTACTATCAGCTACTCCGTCAATCTTCATGTCATCTGCAAACTTGCCAATGAGGCAATCTGCACCTTCCTCCAAATCATTTATATATATCATAAACAATAGTGGTTCCAACACAGATCTCTGGGGGACACCACTCTTCACAGGTCTCCATTTTGAGAAGCTGCTTCCACTACTACTCTCTGTCTCCTGTTGCCCAACCTATTCATCTAGCTAGAACACCCTGGACCCCATGCAACTTCACTTTCTTCACCAGCCTATCATGGGGAACCTTATCAAATGCCTTAGTAAAGTCCATGTATATGACATCTACATCTCTTCCCTTCACCTCTTCAAACAATTCCATTAGGTTTGTAAAACATGACATTCACTGCATAAAACCATGCTGCTTATCATAAATAAGCCCATTTTCTTCCAAATAGGTATATATCCAATCCCTTAGTATCTTCCCCTGTAGCTTTCTTACTACTGACGTCAGGCTCACTGGTCTGTAATTACCTGGATTATCCCTGCTATCTTTCTTAAGAAAGGGGACAACATTAGCAATTCTCCAGTTTTCAAGGATACTGCAAAGATATCTGTTAAAGCCCTGAGTTATTTCCTCTCTCGCTTCCCTCAATAACCTGGGATAGATCCCATCTGGACCTGGGGACTTGTTCACCTTAATGCCTTTAGGAATACACAACACTACCGCTCTCTTAATGCCATCCTGATTTAGAGTAATCCCCAACCTCAGCATCTACCATGTCCTTCTCCTCGGTGACTATCAATGCAAACTACTCATTAAGAATCTTACCCATCTCCTCTGACTTCACGCATACCTTTCCTCCTTTGTCCTTGAGTGGGCTAGCCCTTTCCCTAGATATCGTCTTGCTCCTTATGTATGAATAAAAGTCTTTGGGTTTTCCTTAATCCTGCTTGCTAAGGATATCTTAGCCCTCTTAATTCGTCATTTCAGATTTGTCCTACATTCCCGATATTATTCCGAAGTTTCATCATCTTCAGTCACCTAGACCTTATGTAGGCACCATTTTTCCTCGAAGCTAGTCTCACAGTTTCACCTGTCATCCATTGTTCCCTAATCTTGCCATTCCTATCCTTCATTTTCACTGGAACATCTCCCTCCTGAACTCCAATCAAACTCTCTTTAAAAGCCTCCTACATATTGAATGTGGATTTCCTTCAAACAGCTCCCTCTTGCACTGGATCTTCCAAAATGCATCACCTCGCATCTGTCCAAATTAAACTCCATCTGCCCTGACTCAGCCCAAGTCTCTAGCCTGTCTATATTCTGTTACATCCTCTGGCAATTCTCCATGTTATATGCAGCTCCCCCAATCTTTGTGTTGTCTGCAAACTTATTAATCAGGCCATCTACATTCTCCTGCAAATCATTTATAACATATTACAAACAACAGGGGACCTTACACCGATCCTTTTGGATCACCACTGGTCACAGATCTCTGATCTGCAAAATGCCTTTCCACCACTACTCTATGTCTTTGATGACTATGCCAGTTCTGTGTCCGTCTCATCAGCTAACCAAAGATCACATGTAACATCACTTTTCTATTCAGTGTGCTATGTCAAAGGCCTTGCTAAATTTCATATAAATATCTACTGCCCATCTTTGTTACTTCCTCAAAAATCGCCGTCAAGTTTGTGAGACAGGACCAGCCCCATACAAGCCATGCTGTCTATCGCTAATAAGTCCATATTTTTCCAAATGTGAATAAATCCTGTCCCTAAGAATCTTCTCCAGTAATGTCCTTACCATCAAAGTAAGGCTCACTGGTTTGTAACTTCATGGATTATCCCTGTCGCCCTTCTTAAATGAAGGAAAAACGTTAGCTATTCTCCAATGCTCTGGGACATCTCCTGTGACTTAAGATTTCATACAAGGCCCCAGCAATTTCCTCACTTGCTCCCCTCAGCATTCATGGATAGATCTCATCAGGTCCTGAGGGAATGTCTACTTAATGCTTTTCAAAAAACCCAACACTGCCCCTTTTTTAGGTGACCATCCACCATGCCCTTTTCTTTTGTGACTACCTGATGCAAAGTATTCATTAAGCACCTCATCCAATTGATCGGGCTCCACACATAAATGTCCTCCTTTGTCCTTGAGTGGAACCACCCCTTACCCTCTTGCTCCTTAGATATGGATAAAACACCTTGGGAATTTCTTTAATTCTGTTTTCCAAGGAAATTTCATGTTCACTTTTGGCCCTCTCAACTCCTTGTTTAAGTGTTTTTCTGCTATTTTTGTATTATTCAAGGGCTCTGTCTGTTTTCAGTTTCAAAACACGCCTACTTCTTCTTTTTGACTAAGCTCAAAATTTTTCTTGTCATCCACCATTACCAGACCTAGCCATCCCTATCCTTCATTTTCACCACAGCGTACTGGTACTGAACTCTAATCAACTAGTATTTGAAAGGTTCCAACTTACCAGACGTGGATTGACTCTCAAATAGCCTCCCTCATTTTACATTCCCCAGTTACTACCTAATATTGTTATAGCTTGTTTAGTACTTTCAACTAAGGACTACTCTTATCTTTATCCAACTTTGATCACCTGGCTGAGCTGATTCTCCAATAGCAAGCCTGGAATGACACAATCCTGTCTTGGACTATTTACATTTGCTTTAAGAAATTTTCGTGGATACACCTCAAACATTTTGCACCATCTGAGACCCAGGCAAAACCTATTGTTTTTATACTTTTCCATAATCTGTCCACACACCTGTACTCTATCGCCCATTGGCTACTGGGAGGCCCAACAAAGTGATTGCACCCTTCCTATTCCAGAGTTCTGCACACATGGCCTTGTTGGATGGCCCTCCAAAGTGTATTTCAAACCTGCCAACTCCCACAGCCACCCTCGACTACACCTCATCCCACCATCCCCCACCCCTACCCGCATCTTGCAAACATGCAATCCCATACTCCCAAATTCTCCACCTTTCTCGTAGCTGCTCCCAGGATGAGCGATTTCACTCCAGGACATTGCAGATGTTATCCTTCTTTAGGGACCATAGGTTCCCCTCCCTCTTGATTAACAACACTTTCGACTACATCACCTCTATTCCCCACATCTCTACCCTTATACCAATCCCCCCAACCCCAACAAGGATAGAGTCTCTCAGTCGTCACATTCCACCCCACCAATCACCAAATCAAATGAATCATCCTCTGCCATTTTCACGATCTATGGTCTGACCCCACCATCAAAAAGATATTGCCTTCCCCACCACTATTCGCTTTTTGTAGGGACTGTTCCCTCTGCAACTCCATTATTAGGTCCACACTCCCAACCAACCCCTCCCCCACACCCAGTATCTTTCCCTGAGGCTGCAGGAGGTGCAACATCTGCCCTCAAGTCTTCCCTCTTACCACTATCCAAGGTCCCAAAGAATTAGTCTAAGTTCGACCTGCATTTCCTCCAACCTGATTTATTGTATCTATTGCTCCAGATGTGGTCTCCTCTACATCTGACTGAGGGCAAACCGGGATCTGTTCAGAGAACGACTATGGTCCGTACACTCTAATCAACCCACCTTCTGGTTGCCAGCCATTTCCACTCCTTCTCCCACTCCCTGACAACATGCCCATCCTGGGCCTCCTCCACTGTCAAAATAAGGCCACACACAAAATGGAAGAAGAGCACCTCATTTACCTCCCCGGGAGCTTACAACCATATGGCCTTAACACAGAATTCACCAGTTTCCAAATCTCCCCTCATCCTCCCTACCACATTCCAGGCCCAGCCACTCTCTCTCTGCTCAGCCCCCTTGACCAGACCTAACCTGTCCATCTTACTTCTCAGCTATCTGCTCCACCCTTCCCATTGACCAACCACAATTATCTCCTACCTGCATCCATCTATCACCATCCCACCTACATTCCCCCTAGCACCCCCCCCCCCCCCCCCATTTATTTCTCAGCCCCCTTCCCCCTCCCTCAGTCCTGGTGAAAGATCCCAACTTGAAATGTCAACACCCCCGTTCCTCTGATGCTGCTTGACATGCTATTCTTTCGCCAGCTCCACACTTTATGGACTCTGACTTACCTGCACCTGTAGTCCTCACTATCTCCAAAGTGTGCTCCCTCAGTACAGCTGTGATACTCTCCCTTATCAGTAATGCAACTCCCCCATCTCTTTTACATCCCTCTTGATCTCATTTGAAACATCTAAATCATGGAATGTTGAGCCATCAGTCTTGTCCCTTTCACAGCCAAGCCTCTGTAACAGTTATAACATCATAGTTATCTGCATTAATCCAAACTGTAAGTTCATCTGCTTTACCTTCCATATTCTCTGCATTAAAACAAATATACCATGTTCCTGCCATGTTTAGTAACCTCTCTTCGTCTGCTCTTCCTCTCAGCCTTACTGGTCTCAGTCTCCGACTCTTGCTCACTCATTTTACTTGTTGACTACTGTTTTGGTTCCCATTCCCCCGCCACACTAGTTTGAACTCTCCTATGGCACTAGCAAACCTCCTTGGCAGGATTTTGGTGCCCCTCCTTTTTAGGTGTAATCTGTCCTTGCACAGGTCCCACCTGCCCCGGAAGACATCTCAATGATCCACATGCCTGAAGTCCTCCCTCCTACATCAGTTCTTCAGCCATGTATTTACATGTATTATCTTCCTATTCCTAGCCTCTCTTTCACATAGCACAGGAATTAATCCTGAGATGACAACCCCAGAGGTCCTGCTTTTCAATTTCCTTGCTAACTCTATGAACTCCCTTTACAGGTCTTCATTTCTCTTTCTGTATACGTCTTTAGTTCCCATATGGACCACAACCTTAAGCTGCTCACCCTCTCCCTTCACAATATAGAGAGCCCTCACGCATGGAAACAGACCCTTTGACCCAACTAACCTATACTGCCCAGTTTTCACTATTTGAACGAGTCCCATTTGCATGCATTATTACATTTCTGTCTGTACCTATCTCGCCCATGTCTAAATATTTCTTAAATGTTGAAATTTTACTCACTTACACCTCTGGTTCAGACCCCTATCACCCTCTGTGTGAAAAAAAATGCGCCTCTGGACTCTTTTGTATCTCTCCCCTCTCAGCTTAAACCTTTGCCCTCTAGTTTTAGACTCCTCAACCATGCAGTAAAGCTTTTGGCTATCTTCCTTATCCATGCCTCCATGATTTTAAAATCCCCTATAAGGTCACCCCTCAGTCTTTTATGGTCCAAGGAAGAAGTCCCAACCTATTCAACCTCTCCTTATAACTCAAATCTTCCACTCCAGGTAGCATCTTGGTAAATATTTTCTGCACTCTTTCTAGTTTAATAATACCCTTTGTATAATTAGGAGACCAGAACTGTGTGCAGTACTCCAAATGTGGCCTCGCCAACATCTTGTACAGCTGCACAAGACATTTCAACATCTGTACTTAATGCTCTGACTGATGAAAGCAAGCATGCTGAAAGCCTTCTTCACCCTGTGACTCCACTTCCAAGGAGTTATGAACCTCTGAATTAAAATCCATCTGCAATTCCTCAGCTCACTGCTCCAGTTGCTCACGATGTCACTGCATTCCTAGACAGCCTTCCTCATTATCCATTATATCACCAACCTTGCTGTCACCCACAAACTTACTAACCATAACTTCTAAATTCTCATCCAAATCATTCAGACAAATGATGAATAACAGTGGACCCAGCGCCGATCCCTGTGGCAGTCCAATGGTCACAGGCCTTCAATCTGAAAAGCAACCCTCTACACCGCAACTCCGCACCCCCTGCCCCCCCCCGCCCATCCTCTACCTTTTATGTTCAAGCCAATTTTGTATCCAATTGGCTAGCTCTCCCTGGATACCGCGAGATTTAAACTTACTCAACAACATACTTGCAGTATCTTGTCAAAGGTCTTGTTCAAGTCAATGTCCACTACACTGCCCTCATCTACTTTCTTGGTCACTCCTTTAAAAGACTCAGTCAAATTCATGAGACACAATATCCCACACATAAAGCCATGCTGACTATCCCAGATGAGTCCTTGCCTCTCAAAAGGCCTATAGATCCTTTCTGTCAGAATCCCTTCTCACAACTTACCTACCACAGACATTAGATTCACTGGTCTGCAGTTCCCAAGCATTTCCCTGCAGCCTGTCTTAAATAATGGCACAACATTTGCCATCCTCAAGTCTCTGGAACTTCATCCATGGCTCTTGATGATACAAATATCTTTGCTAGGGATCCCACAATTTCCACTCTAGCCTTCCACAAAATCCTGGTATACACTTCATGCATTTTAAGACTTTCATTACCTCCTCTTCTGTAACGTGGACACTCTTCAAGACAGTGCTATTTATTTCCCAAGTTCCCTAGCATCCATACCTTTCACGACAGTAAATACTGATGAGAAATATTCATTTCGGATTTCATCCATCTTTTGTGGCTCTGCACATAGATTACCTTGCTGATCTTTAAGGGTGGCAAGGTGACTCAATAGTTAGCACTGTTGCCTCACAGTGCCAGGAACCTGGCTTCAATTCCAGCCTCATATGACTGTCTGTGCGGAGTTTGCACATTCTCCCCATGTCTGTGTGGGTTTCCTCTGGGTTTTCTGGTTTCCTCCCACAATCCAAAGATGTGTGGGTTAGGTGAATTGGCCATGTTAAAGTACCAAAGTGTTCATGGATATGTAGGTTAGGGGCATTAATCGGGGGGGGGGAATGTAAAGCACTGGGGGGGGGGAGGGGATTGGGAATGGATCTGGGTTACTCTTTGGAGGACTTGTTGGGCCGAAGGGTCAGTTTCTACACTGTAGGAATTCTATTCATTTAAGAGGCCCTACTCTCTCCCACGTTACTTTTTTGCTGTGTGTGCTCACAGACATCTTTGATGCCCACAACAAGGAGACACCCATCATCCTGGAGTCTCTCTTGCAACCATTAAATATGTATTTGTGCCACAACCTTTGCTTATTGCTTGTAAACTTTATAAAATATTGCTGTATCTAAATGTTCCATTCTTCTGTTTACCGCAAAGATTTAATAGCTCTAACATATATAAATGCTAATGGGTTTAATGCTTGTAACCTTGCATTAAATCAGTGTAATAGTAATTTTCTGGCTTAGAAGTGCTTCAAACTTTACAACTGAAAACTTCAAACTGTAATACAGCAATGTTGCAATGTCGTAATTTCTCTTTCTGCAGATTTTTAATTTGGCATTATTACATTGCACAGATGTTATAAAAAGTCTTCCAATAAAGATTTATATTCTGCATCATGGCAATATTGTATTGCTGTACTGCTTACTGTGGATTTTCTTTTCACGTGTTGGTTTTCCCAGATCCTGAAATTTTTCCTGCCTCTGCTACTAAGATTGATGATTCCTGTGTATTCAAAGACAAAGTGGATGTTTCCCCACATTTCATGGCCACAAATCATAATGCACCTCCCCTTACATACTATTACAAATTATCTTCTAGGGTTGCAGCCTTAATAAATCTTTCAAATTAAATCAAGGTGTAAATTATGCATGATCCTTGTCTTATCTTTAAATACTAACTCTCATTTTCCTATAGACTGTGTGCTCAGAGTCCTTTAAATTGTCTTTTTGTTGACTTAAATATACCTCAACATTTCTGATAATTTGTTCTGAGCGTGAATGGATTTGCTGGCTCTTGCTCTGCCTACTGTAGCTGACTCAAAATGCTGACGATGCTCCATTTCAAGGGTAAGTACTCATGTTCATTTCTTTACTTTCTAGCCTGGCTCTTTGCAATGTTATTTTCAAAGGTTTCTCTTCGAACCATAGAGATTTCTAACTTTATTTACAGAGCTTCAATATGCTCTCACAGATTATTGTACCATGAAGACCTGGAAATCCCAAGTGCTGCTGGTTTTGACCCTCTTCTTCACTCACACTATTCACAGCTCTGAAATGAATGTTTTCTTCTGGACAGCTGTTTTCTGCCCTGCTGCTACTTCCATGAGTAATGTGAAATGCTTGATGTTTCTTACTGAATGTTAGCAACTTCTCAAAACAGTAGTATTCTTAAGGTGGAAAGCTCACTGTCTTCTAAATTATTTTCCCAAAGATTGACTCTTTTTTCAACATTGTCCCTTTGAGGTGTTTATCAAATGATTCCCGACATTGATCACTGTGTTGACTGCTGCAGTACCTATCACTGGTGGTGAGTGGTTGGGATAGATTGCCAGATTTCTCTTTAGCCTATCCAGCCTCTATTCAAAGCCAAAATGCTCCTTCCACAGGTATAATCCTGGTGAATCTCCTCTCTCCCTCTCTAATAGGACTTGTCCTGCTTGACCCAACAATTTAACATCTTAAGCTTGAGTAGAGCTTAATGCAACTTCAACCTTGGCTCTTTCGAACCATTACTTTCAGAATACAGGCACTAAGGGGTGTAGGCATCAAAATAAAACTTACATTTTTGCTGCAATCAAATGGGCCAACAATAGCATAAATATTTCAACATTTTGAATGCAATAAAATGTCCAGGACTGCTTAACGATTATTATAGCAACTATTTGGTAACAGTCCCATCCCAGTGAAATGCTTGATATGGTGT
Organism: Hemiscyllium ocellatum; assembly: GCF_020745735.1. Classification (NCBI taxonomy): domain Eukaryota; kingdom Metazoa; phylum Chordata; class Chondrichthyes; order Orectolobiformes; family Hemiscylliidae; genus Hemiscyllium; species Hemiscyllium ocellatum. The sequence goes on along the minus strand of NC_083411.1, from coordinate 79,025,876 downwards.
TGTGATAATTCAAGACTTATTTACAATATTGCTTTTAGAATAAAATGTAGGCAATGGTTTTTTTACCAGACAGGATGCTAAAAAAAAAAGCTAGCCATTATGGGCATCTAATAAAGACTAAGGGCTACGCTTTAGTGCAGGATATTGCTACCAGTGCAGTTAGTGCAGCACACCATTTTGAGGAAAGTGTCTCAAGCAAGCACTGGATCAAAGATGAACCACTGCTCCTATGAATTTGCAAAACACAACTGGTTGCAATTCACTTTCAAAATTTTGAGCATGCTCGATCTCTTCAACTAATATGTTTGTTACTGACAGAAGCTTAAATATCCCACCTCAACAGCTGCACTCATTTTACTTAAAAGGAGAAGCAAATTTTGAGGACATTGAAGAGGCTGTGATATTGCATTATCCCAGGAAGTACTCTTCAGTATTTTCAGATATGTGGTAGCATTGTATTTCTTCAATCTGGATCTTCACAGCAATAGTGAAGGACTTGGTTACTTGTACACAGAAACATTGCAATGCTGTAGGTTTGTGATTAAGACAAGGTGATGGAGCAAGGCCAGCAGGGAGGGAAAGTTCCCATGAAGCTTGCCCTGCACCCTCCCACCAGCCAAACTCCTTCAATGTTAACTGACCCTTCTTCACGCTTTGTAACAATGACATGAGGCTGCCTGCGGATTAAGAAACCATCAGTTCTACGATCTGATCTGCAGTGTGCACCATCTACAAGATGCACTGAAGAAATTCACCAAAGATCCTTAGTCAGCACCTTCCAAACCCACTTCCCAAGGACAAGGGCAGCAGATACTTGTGAACACCACCACCTGCAAGCTCCCCTCCAAACTACTCACCACCCTAACTTGGAAATACACTGCCATTCCTTCACAGTCATTGGTCAAAATCCTGGAATTCCCTTCCAACCAGCATTGTGGGTCAACACACAGCAAATGGATGCCAGTGATTCAAGAAGGCAGCTCACCACCACCTTCTCAAGGGCAAATGAGGATGGCCAGCCAGTGATGCCCAAGTGCCACAAATGAATTTTTAAAAATCTACAGATCACTGAAAGCAGCAGGACAGGTTATTAGAATAGTTATGGAGGCATATGAAACACTTGTCTTTACCAGTGATGTGACTGAGTATAAGAGTAAAGTGGTTATGTTGCAATTGTACAAATCTTTGATTAGGTCACAGCTGGTGTACCGTGTGCCTTTCTGGTCACCACACGGTGTGTGATTGCATTGGAGGGTGTGCAGAGGCAATTCACCAGGATTTTACCTGGGCTGGGGGGGGAGCATTTCAGCTCTGAATTGAGGCTGGATAGGCTTGGGTTGTTCTCTATGGAAGAGGGAAGGCCAAGAGGGGATCTGATTAAGATGTAAAAGATTATGAGGGATATGGATAGGGTGGATAGGAAACAACTGTTTCCCTCAGTTGAAGGGTCAGTAATAAGGTGGGGGGGGGGGGGGGGGTGCGTAATTTCAAGTGAAGTGCAAGAAGCTTAGAATAGATTTGAGGAAAACATTTTCACCCAGAGGGTAATGGGAATCTGGAATGCATTGCTTTGGAAGGAAGTAGTGGGAAGAAAAATCAGAACCTTTAAAAAGTACATGGATGAAAGCTTGAAATGTCATAATGCCCAAAAGTTATGGGTAAGTGCTGGAAAGTAATTCAGTTTAGATAGATTGGTGTAGGGTTAGTGGACTGAACGGCCTTTTCTGTGCTGTATGCCAATGACTCTCTGACTGCTCTGCTCCCCACTGATGCACTTGCAACCAGTAATGTATCAAGTGCATGTTCCCATGTTATCGTTGTATCAAAGAGGTAACAACATAAAATATGTCTTCTGCTTATTTTCATTGGAACCAGTACAAGCACGTTGTGAATTATCATTCTCAGACCTGAAAAACAACACAAACCAATTTTAGTCCTAAAATATAATGATTGCTACGGCATCTTATATTAGACCAAGCTAACAGAACAAATCATCATTATTGCAAGGCAGATAGTTCAATTAATTGTACAAAACAATAACCAAATGACTTTTATCAGCATTGTTCATTTAGATATACCCCAATATTTGTAAATTGCCTGTCATCACAAAATAGAAATTATAAGGTGATGTTCAATTGAAATTCAAATGCTTTCATCAACTCAAGATATGCTTTAACACCATAGCCATCAAAAGTAATATCAAAATATTTTTGATTAGTGGAAGTTAGCAATTTCTTGATCATCCTATTATGGACTTCATGGTACTCAATGATATCAAATGGGAAACAAAAGTCTGTCTTAGGTTTTAATTATTCAGCAGAGTTAATCTGTTAATCAAACCCAGTTATAAAACATTGTCAGACAATCTAAATGGTAAACCAATCATGGAGGAGGGAATCCAACACTTTAGAATTAAATTAACAACACTCTTTTAACAATTTGTTTACTTAAGGATTGGAAAGGAGAGCAAGTAAAGTGGTTTGTTACTGGCAGTGAAGTTATAATTAACTGAAAAGACCCAGTTGCAAATAAGATGCTTTAGTTTATTCCACTTAGGTGGTAGTGCAGAAAGACAGGAGACAAAATGTGGTGTTGGTGAATTTTGATATGGGTAAGCTGAACTCACAGTGCATTCATAGAAGCCATTCCTGATGACCGGCGTAAGCCTGAAACATCGACTCTCCTGCTCCTCGGATGCTGCCTGACCTGCTGTGCTTACCCAGTGTCACACTGGTCGATGCTAGTAATGCTGGTTTTTCATGGCACACCTGCTACAGATCTGATCTTGAGATAACCTGAAAGTCAGAATCATAACATTTCATTTACTATAAACTTTTTAAAAAAATATGTTTTGGAACAGCCAAACATAAATCCTAAAGATTTGAATGTGTTCTGTGTAAATGAGACTTCCACTCTTTGTTATGTTATTATTGACAAATAAAGGTTGCCAGAAAATCTTCCAGTTGAATTTAAGATCAGCAAAGAAGTTAAAACCCAAAATTTCAAGCATGTGATACCACAGAACTGACTTCCATTTTATTCTGCTTTCCAGAACTTCTAATAATTAATAAACATGGGATGAATTAATTTATAATTTCTGTCTTTAGTTAATCAAAATAGGATATTAATCACTGTGAGCCCATCAATCCTCTGACCCTACAAACCCGACTGTGTGGTAATTGGAGCATTTTGCTGCCAATGGTGCAGAGGTGAAATAATTCTGCTAAACAGGCAGAACTCACAAGTCAGCTCATCGTTCAATGTCAGGCTTGGCATGAATGCACTGGTGATGGCGTTCAGCTTGAACTTCCATTGTAAAGTGGTTGGTTGATACAAGTGATGCACACAGTCACAAAGCAATTAAAAATCTGAAACGTTTCATTAGTTTTAAGACAGAAAGAGGTATGTCTGTCTGAAAACAGTAGATTGTCTGTCCAAAGTTATTCATTTTTCAAAGCAGAACTGCAAAGGAGGACAAGGAATTGATGATTTTCTGCTTGTTGCAACCTAATTACTTGCAAAATGGAGACGTGTTAATAAATTGGTAGGATGCAGTGATAAATGCTGTCATTAAATCAATGATGTAAGAAATACTAAACTCTGAATTAAATCAATCTTATTCAATGACAGTTTTATAGTCTAATAGTATGTGGCTGTCTTTTGTCTGAATATTAATTTAAGTATTAGCACATTCACACTATCAAATGTTAGAGCGCAGTCAGTTATTTAGATTAAGTGTTTATCATTAAATTATCATCACCAAACTCAATGCTGTCCAGCTGAAAATGTAAGATGAAACAGAAAATAGGTTTCAAGAAAAGGAATGAATTTAGCAAAAGAGGAAACAAGGATGCATATGAATAATTTACATGCCAAATCAAAATCAATCTGTAGGCTAAAACTTAATTGACAAGTATTTACAACACATCACCTCAAAACAATGATATTCATCATATTAATAACTATGGAATGTGACCTATATTGTTTCAGGGAATGAAAAGTGAACATTAATTTGAAATAATTTACAGGCTACGTTTATGGCTTTGTTTTTGTGATATCAGATCTCGTTGCTCAGACTTTCTTTAGTCCATTATCGGTAATTTTGCCATTGAAGGAATTTCACTCCAAATGGATGAAGGTCTTTAATGATCATTTTATGATAACAATAATCAAATGATGAAATTATAAATAGTTTTTTTCATCACATTGAGTTCTGTGAGTATAAATGAAACCTTATAGGAATCACACAGCCCTTGCAAATTGACAAGATAAAGAGGATGTCACAATAATATGAATATAGCACGTTTTGAGCAAGTAATTGGTATACTTTAATATGGCCAATTTAAAGTGTATTGAAGAAGCTTGCAAACAATTAGCATCTTGACTGCCAAATATATGCTGTTGGCACGATTTGCTGACTATACATCTCCAGATACAAATACCAGCAAGGATTTCAAGAGAGATCATAGGTTCAGCTAATTTACAGAACCTTCAATCTTAGAGATTCCCATGAGGTAGTTGAAATCTTACATTTTCTTAGAGAGTCTTTGAAGTTTTCCTCGTGAGTCTGTCTGTTAGGATTGCAATGACCACGCTCAGAGCAAAGAGATTGTTTTGGAAGTACTGTGTCAGGCATGCAGACTATGTGGGTTGACAGTAGTCAGTAATCATACTAGGGAGGTTGAGTTGAGAAGGGACACAGATACTGGAGCACCTACCTTACCAGTGGAGTTGCATATGCTTGCAGAGATGTGATTGGTGATATTTATAGAGTCATAGCGATGTACAGCATGGAAACAGACCGGTTCAACTCGTCCATGCCAACTAGATATCCCAACCCAATCGAGTCCCACCTGCCAGCACCCGGCCCATATCCTTCCTATTCATATACCCATCCAAATGCCTCTTACATGTTGCAATTGTACCAGCCTCCACCACTTCCTCTGGCAGCTCATTCCATACATGTACTACCCTCTAAGTGAAAAAGTTGCCCCTCAGGTCTCTTTTATATCTTTCCCCTTTCACCCGAAACCTATGACCTCTAGTTCTGGACTCCCCAATCCTATCAATACCCCTCATGATTTTAAAATCTCTATAAGGTCACCCCTCAGCCTCTGACACTCCAAAGAAAACAGCCCCAGCCTGTTCAGCCTCTCCCTATAGCTCAAATCCTCCAACCGTGGCAACATCCTTGTAAATCTTTTCTGAACCCTTTCAAGTTTCACAACATCTTTCCAATTGGAAGGAGACCAGAACTGCATGCAATATTCCAACAGTGGCCTAACCAATGTTCTGTACAGCCACAATATGACCTCCCAACTCCTGTACTCAATACTCCGACCAATAAAGGAAAGCATACCAAACGTGTTCTTCACTATCCTATCTACCTGTGACTCCACTTTCAAGGAGCTATGAACGTGCATTCCAAGGTCTCTTTGTTCAGAAACACTCCCTCGGACCTTACCATTCAGTGTATAAGTTCTGCTAAGATTTTTTTTCCCAAAGTGCAGCACCTCACATTTATCTAAATTAAACTCCATCTGCCACTTCTCAGCCCATTGGCCCATTTGATTAAGAGCCCATTGTAATCTGAGGTGGCCTTCTTCACTGTCCACTACACCTCCAATTTTGGTGTCATCTGCAAACTTACTAACTATACCTCTTATGCTCACATACAAATCATTTATATAAATGATGAAAAGTAGTGGACCCAACACCAATCCTTGTGGCACTCCATTGGTCACAGGCCTCCAGTCTGAAAAACAGCCCTCCACCACCAACACCCTCTGTCTTCTACCTTTGATCAAGTCCTGTATCCAAATGGCTAGTCCTCCCTGTATTCCATGAGATCTAACCTTGCTAATCAGTCTCCCATGGGGAACCTTGTCAAATGCCTCACTGAAGTACATATAGATCACATCTACTGCTCTGCCCTCCCAATCCTCTTTGGTACTTCTTCAACATGATTTCCCACACATAAAGCCATGTTGACTATTCCTAATCAGTCCTTGCCTTTCCAAATACATGTACACACTGTCCCTCAGGATTCCCTCCAACAACTTGCTACCACCAACGTCAGACTCACTGGTCTATTGTTCCCTGGCTTGTCCTTACCACCTATCTTAATCAGTGGCACCACGATAGCCAAATTCCAGTCTTCCAGCACCTCACCTGTGACTATTGATGATACAAATATCTCAGCAAGAGGTCCAACAATCACTTCCCTAGCTTCCCACAGAGTTCTAGGGTACACCTGATCAGATCCTGGGGATTTATCCACCTTTACATGTTTCAAGACATCCAGCAATTCCTCCTCTGTAATATGGACATTTTGTAAGATGTCACCATCTATTTCCCTACAGTCTATATCTTCCATATCCTTTTCCACAGTAAATACAGATGCAAAATACTCAATTAGTATCTGCCCCATCTCTTGCAGCTCCACACAAAGGCCGCTTTGCTGCTCTTTGAGAGACCCTATTCTCTCCCTCATTACCCTTTTGTCCTTAATGTCTTTGTAAAAACCTTTTGGATTCTTCTTAATTCTAATTGCCAAAGCTATCTCATGTTCCCTTTTTGCCTTCCTAATTTCGCTCTTAAGTATACTCCTACTTTCTTTATACTCTTCAAGGGATTTACTCAATCTATCCTATCTACCCTGCTTGTTTCTTTTTCTTAACCAAACCATCAATTTTTCTTGTCATCCAACATTCTCTCTACCTACCTGCCTTTCCTTTCACCCTAACAGGAATATACTTTCTCTGGACTCACGTTATCTGATTTCTGAATGCTTTCCATTTTCCAGCCATCCCTTTACCTGTGAACATCTGTGCGCAATCAGCTTTTGGAAGTTCTAGCCTAATACTGTCAAAATTGCCTTCCGCCAATTTAGAACTTCAACTTTTAGATCTGGTCTATTCTTTTCCATCACTATGTTAAAATTAATAGAATTATGGTCGCTGGCCCCAAAGTGCTCCCCCACTGACACCTCAGTCACTTGCCCTGCCTTATTTCCCAAGAGTAGGTCAAGTTTTGCACCTTCTCTCATAGGTACATCCACATACTGAATCAGAATTTTTTTTTTGTTCACACTTAACAAATTCCTCTCCATCTAAACCCTTAACACTGTGGCAATCCCAGTCTATGTTTGGAAAGTTAAAATCCCCTACCATAACCACCCTATTATTCTTACAAATAGCTGAGATCTTCTTACAAGTTTATTTCTCAATTTCCCTCTGACTATTAGGGGCTCTATAATACAATCTCAATAAAGTGATCATCCCTTTTTTATTTCTCAGCTCCACCCAAATTACTTCCCTGGATGTATTTCCATGAATATTTTCCCTCAGCACAGCTGTAATGCTATCCCTTATCAAAAATGCCACTCCCTCTCCTCTCTTGCCTCCCTTTCTATCCTCCCTGTAGCATTTGTATCCTGGAACATTAAGCTGCCAGTCCTGTCCATCCCTGAACCACGTTTCTGTAATTACAATGATATCCCAGTTCCATGTTCCTAACCATGCCCTGAGTTCATCTGTCTTCCCTGTTAGGCCTCTTGCATTGAAATAAATGCAGTTTAATTTATCAGTCCTCCCTTCTCAAGGGATTTGTGATGTCTGCTGTAATGTGACCATCTCCCCAATGGAGGACTGGTAATAATGCTGTCCTAAGCTTGGTGCTGTTTTTGAGATTTTTGCAATCAAGCACTTGTTCCTCAGATGGCCAAGGGGTGCTCTGAAACCCTGGAGGTGATATTGAATTTCAACATGATTGTCTGACCTTGCAGATAGAAGGCTCCCAAGGCTTTGATCCATGTTGTCCAGTGGCACATTATGGATCTTAATTGTTGGGATCAGTGAAGTATAGTAAGCATGGGCTGGTTGCTTCCTGAATGTTTAGCCTAAAGCCCATTCTCTCAAGTGTGTTTGTAGATGAATCAATGTTAGATCAGAGCTTGGCTTCTGAGTGCATCAGCAATTTGACATCAGAGATTGGACCCTGAGAAGAAAGACTAATTCAGTACGTGCTTAACAGTCCAATTAACAATTATCAATATATAGGTCCGACAATGCCTGGTCTTCCCTTTAGTCCATCATAAACATCACCAGTGAGAAGATGTCAGGTTTTTCACCAACATTGGTTTGGTGAGAATGACTAGAACATCTAAGAGCTACTAAATTGCAAGTTGAAGACAATCTGAACTGGACACAACTCAAGACCTGAGGGAAAGAAAGCAGGTCTGTGGACAAATGAAGGCTGAGGTCCAACAAAAATCTATGCCTTAAAGAACAGATGTGGGTGGAAGTAAAGCAGGTAAGTGAGATCAGTGTGGTTAGGTTCTGTGCAGGCTCGATGGGTCAAAGGGTCTCTTTGGTGGTATTTGATTCTATGATTCTTGATCCACTACTGTGCGAACTGGGGTCAAGCAAGATTTCATCATCACACCAACATGCTTCTCCCTCTTTCTTGCCACAACAGTCCATCCTAGAACCAAGAAGCTTCCAACTGGTGTTGAGCTAACCTACAGGACAAGTGGGAAACTGCACAAACTGATTTTCCTCAAAATAAAAACCAAGACTGCCCAAACCTTATGATATTACTCAATCTTCAAAAATCTAATCTCTCTGTAAGGGGACTTAAGGGGCATTATGAAATGGCTGCCATAAGTCATCTGACCTCTTACCTCTGACCTCAACACAAAGAGTATTCTAAAGCTCTTTGAAGCCTTGATAGAGTGACAAATAGACATTCTCATTTTTCTTTCTTGATCCCAGATTTCATTCTTTTCTTTTGGTTCAAATTTAGTACACAGTTTTACATTTTTTTAGCTATTATTATGATCTACACACTGAAAAGAATTTTAACGTAACAGAGCCAAGCATAGCAGGAATGTGAGTGCGGGGCAGAACCCTGAATGCCACTGTAGCAAACTATGCCACGTGTGTTTTACCAAGTACATTTAAGTTGTCATTGGACAAGCTTATGGACATACATGGAATAGTGTAGGTTAGATGGGCTTCAGATTGGTATGACAGGTCGACGCAACATCGAGGGCCGAAGGGCCTGTACTGCGCTGTAATGTTCTATGTTCTATGTTCTATTTAACTCATCAACAGCGTTAGCATCTCAGTTTTGGGTTTTCTGAGCAAACAGACTGCACATGTGATGATGACTTCCATTTGTCAAAGGAGAGAACTCTAGTTAAAGGGACTTCAGGAGGAGGTCAGAATGGGGGAACTCAATATATATTCTTGAAGCTTCAGGAGTTGCAGGAATGGAAAGGAGATCTAGGAAAGCTGGAACTCTGGTCCCAGGCTCTTACACAAAATTCCAGGTGCTGAATCTAAGGAACTGAAATGAAAGGACAGGAAGAAGCGGGCAACCTCACAAATGAAACTCACATGGTGGAACTGGCCAAGCAAGTGAGTCTTCACCTGGAAATAGTGCATCTCAGAGTTCACTGATCGCACGTGGGTGAGTGGCATGACACTTTGCAGTGACAGCATCCAGTATCTGACCTTGCCAGCATTATCCCGTACAATATGTGGTATTTTCCCCGTGCCTTGCGTATTTGCCACCCCGACTAGTATCAGCTATTTGAGCTGGTTCATTGCCACCAATCCCTCCTTGTCTTTCCTTTGCCTTGTGCTGATTTAATGACTCGTGGTAAGATATACCACTGTAGAGTATCGACAGACGAGGAACTGTTCTGAGATGACAAAAAGGTTTACTGCATGATAGCAATAAATACAACATCTAGTTAGGCATAATTACAAGGACCTGCAAACAGATATACCTGTTTCCTTTGAAAGCTTAATTTAAACTCCTTGTTTCCACTCATCTGATATCAATATGAAGCCATTTCACATAAATATAAAATGCTTCAGAACAACACACACTCCTCGAACCGGTAGACATTACATCTCCTCACATTGCTACCCAAAGAGCCAACATTGACGTCATTCCTCCTTTTGTTGATAGCTCACACAGATGTCTCAGAGGAACATTCCACAATTTCATTTCCATACAATCATCTGTCACACTCCAATGGTTATGCTCTCTTTTCTTATACAGTCATAGAGTTATGGAGATGTACATCATTGAAACACAACCTTCGGTCCAACCCCGTCTGTGCCGACCAGATATCCCAACCCAATCTAGTCTCACCTGTCAGTACCCGGCACATATCCCTCCAAACCCTTCCTATTCATATACTCATCAAATGCCTCTTAAATGTCGCAATTGTACCAGCCTCCACCATATCCTCTGGCAGCTCATTCCATACACGTACCACCCTCTGTGTGAAATAGTTGCCCCTTAGATCTCTTTTATATCTTTCCCCGTCTCACCCTAAACCTATGCCCTCTAGTTCTGGACTCCTTGACCCCAGGGAAAAGACTTTGCCTATTTATCCTATCTATGCCCCTCATAACTTTGTAAACTTCTATGAGGTCACCCCTCAGTCTTCGACGCTCCAGGGAAAACAGCCCCATCCTGTTCAGCCTCTTCCTATAGCTCAAATCCTCCAACCCTGGCAACAGACTTGAGCATTCAACTCCAGTGAGAGATAAAGAATGGGGAGTCAGCCATCCAGTGATAACAAATTTGACATCAACAACTTATATTTATATAACACCTTTAACGTACTAAAACATTCCATGGTGCTTCACAGGAACATTCTAAAACAAATTGTGACACCGAGGCAGATAAGGAGACATCAGACAGATGACTAAAGTTTAATCAAAGAGGTTTTAAAGGTTTCCTTTGAAAGGTGGGAAGGGAGGTAGAGAGGTAAAGAAGTGTAGGGGGCACATTTCAAAGCTTGCGCAACAAAAAGCATAGCCTCCAGTGGTGGAGCAGTTAAAATTTGGGAGGTACAAGGGGCCAGAATTAGAGGATTGCAGATATTTGGTGTGCTGGAGGATGTTACAAATGTAGAGGACGTAAAGGCGATGTGTGGATTTGAAAACAAGAATGAAAAATTTAAAATCAAGGTGATGCTTGACTGAAAGTTAATATATATCCAAGACAAGGAATAGGATAATGGGCATTGGCTATGGATAGCCACAAGCTCTAATACAGAAGAGACCTTGCTGCATGTAGAGGCATAATGAAATCATGAGTCTCATGAAGAATTGGAGCTGATGTATCCAAAAAAAAATTGACTTTCTATCAGCATTTAGGAAGAAATAATTATAGTTTATGTCTGAGGAAATGCCATGCTAATGGAGAACTTTAATCTTTACACAGAAAGGACAAATCAAACTGACAAACATAGTCTGTAAGGATAGTTTTAGAACGGCATTTTGGAAACTTTTTTTTGATGCACGGATGAAAGGTCATTACTCTGCAGCAGTAATTTCAACCCACAGATGCTGCCTGACCTGTTGAGTTTTCTGAGTATTTTTGTGCTTATTTCAGATTTTCAGCATTTGCACTACTTTGTTTTAGTTTTCCACTGGCTTATTCATATAGAATAGAATAGAAATTTATTGTCACATGGTACTTTTGTGTGAAAAATACAGTGAAAAGTTTTATAAGTCGCCCTACCATGGCACCAATATTAATGATAAATGTCATACAGAATAATAAAAGGTAAAGTTAAGACAAAGTTTATCATAGTTCAGTCAAAGCCTCCTGGACTTGAGGATATAAGGACGTCTTCTTTCTGAGATTACTTGCTTAGTTTCTACCAAGCTCTGATAATTTCAATCAATTCACTGTGATTAACATTGCTATTAAATTCAAGATGTTCTATTCAATTCAGATGTGTCTCTACAATTAATAAGGAGTGGTGCAATTTCCAAATTGCAAACACTGCTCTGAATTCATAGCCAGTCCATGAACAAATTCCTTAAAGCATAAGACATAAATGTATTATGGATGGAAAATTATAGGCCAATTAGCCTAACCTCGGTTGTTGGTAAAATTCTAGAATCCATCATTAAGGATGAGGTTTCTAAGTTCTTAGAAGAGCAGAGTCTGTTTAGAACAAGTCAACATGGATTTAGTAAGGGGAGGTCATGCCTGACAAACCTGTTGGAATTCTTTGAAGAGGTGACAAGTAGGTTAGACCAGGGAAACCCAGTGGATGTGGTCTATCTAGACTTTCAAAAGGCCTTTGATAAGGTGCCACACGGGAGGCTCCTGAGCAAGGTGAGGGCCCATGGTGTTCGAGGTGAGCTACTGGGATGGATTGAGGATTGGCTGTCTGACAGAAGGCAGAGAGTTGGTATAAAAGGTTATTTTTCGGAATGGCAGCCGGTGACGAGCAGTGTCCCGCAGGGTTCAGTGTTGGGGCCACAGCTGTTCACGTTATATATTAATGATTTGGATGAAGGGACTGGGGGCATTCTAGCAAAGTTTGCAGATGATACGAAGTTAGGTGGACAGGCAGGTAGTACTGAGGAAGTGGGGAGGCTACAGAAGGATCTAGACAGTTTGAGAGAGTGGTCCAGGAAATGGCTGATGGAATTCAACGTGAGCAAATGCGAGGTCTTGCACTTTGGCAAAAAGAATAAAAGCATAGACTACTTTCTAAATGGTGAGAAATTCATAAAGCCAAAGTACAAAGGGATCTGGGAGTGCTAGTCGAGGATTCTCTAAAGGTAAACATGCAGGTTGAGTCCGTGATGAAGAAAACGAATGCTATGTTATCTCTTATCTCAAGAGGGTTGGAATATAAAAGCAGCGATGTGCTACTGAGCCTTTATAAAGCTTTGGGTAGGCCTCATTTGGAGTACTGTGTCCAGTTTTGGTCCCCACACCTCAGGAAGGACATACTGGCACTGGAATGTGTCCAGCGGAGATTCACACGGTTGATCCCTGGAATGGTAGGTCTAACATATGAGGAATGGCTGAAAATCCTGGGATTGTATTCATTGGAGTTTAGAAGATTAAGGGGAGACTTAATAGAGACGTACAAGATAATACATGGCTTAGAAAGGGTGGACGCTAGGAAATTGTTTCCATTAGGCGAGGAGACTAGGACCTGTGGACACAGCCTTAGAATTAGAGGGGGTAAATTCAGAACAGAAATGCGGAGACATTTCTTCAGCCAGAGAGTGGTGGAATTCATTGCCACAGGGTGCAGTGGAGGCCGGGACGCTAAATGTCTTCAAGGCAGAGATTGATAGATTCTTGTTGTCTCGAGGAATTAAGGGCTACGTGGAGAACGCTGGTAAGTGGAGTTGAAATGCCCATCAGCCATGATTGAATGGCGGAGTGGACTCGATGGGCCGAATGGCCTTACATCCACTCCTATGTCTTATGGTCTTATGGTCTTAAATGATTTTCTGATTTACAAAACATATATGAATGCAGACTGTGAGGAGGACAGGAAAGAATTTTCCAAGAAATACAGTCAAGTTAAGTTTATGGCAAGAAGGTGCCAGATGTTTAAAAATATTATATCTTTTAAAAGTTGCAAAATCTATAAATATTGATAATCAGAGGAACTTGTACATACCTGCACAAGGAATATAGAAAGTTAGAATGAATGTAATTTATTACCATTTGTATTCTACAATGGTCAACATGGTAAAATACAATGTAAAGCTTCGACTGTAACCATAATTTGGCATCACTCGAATACATCAAGAATAAAAAGACAAAACTGAATGAAAGTCCATCTTTGCTCTGTCACTTTCACCATGAGTCCCAAGCCCTGAACCAGCCAAACAACAACTCACTTTACTACCTGTACTGGACCCACCAATGTTGATGTCATCATTCTTCAGTTGCCAGCTTTTCATCGCTGGGCCCATCTTGCTGATGGGCCACCGATACAGATCCTATGCTGGAGCCACACTTGTCCTGAAACCCAGACTCTGCTGTCACCACCATCGCACCGACAACCAGGAGATCCCAGCTCCGGGCCGACAACCATGTGGAGCTGCCACCTCCTCCTCGCCAACGCCTTGAGTCCACACTCTGGGCCCACTACAAACAGGAGCCCCGGTTCCACTGCCAGGCCAGGTCACTGCCTCACCAAGTGTCCAGCTCCAGCTGCTCCCCCTTCACGATGTCACCCCTCCTCCACCACTCACAGGAAAAAGACAAAGAAAGAAGACAAAAAGAGTAAGGAAAGAAGGGAGAAAGCATCTGGCTGGAGCAGACGGGAGCATGAGGCCAAACATTACCTCCCTTCCCGGTGCTGCACTAAGCAACTCAAAAGGCTTTGGAATGTTGGGAGTTTTGCAAAATGATTGAAATGCAACCAGGATGGTTTGTTAAAATTGCACCAATCTTCGACCTTCAAACTAAACCTGGAGAGGTCTATGCAGCTTTAGTCTCTATGTCCAAAGAAGCATACACTTGCACTGCAGTTGGAATAGTATAGTTCACTATACTGGTTCCCAGGATTACAGGGTTGTCCATTAATGAGACATTAAGCTGATTAACCCTATACTTTCTGGAGTTCAAAAGGAGGAGAGGCAATCTTATTCTGTGGGATACTGCCAGTATAGGCACTAAGGTGATATTTTTTCTGAGGAATCTAAACACTGGGGCACAGTCTCAAATAATTCGGGATCAAAGCTGAAGATAAATTTGACCATTGAGAAGGTTATAACTTTTCATCTACCCTAGAGGCCAGAACACATTCAAGCTTGAGATAGATCAATTTCTGTTCTCGCAGCTCATGGAGAGTAACAAGATTTGACAAAATATCAACCATGGCTTTATTGAAGGAAGGGCAGGCTTGTGGGGGTCTACTTTTGAGCATATTTTTATAGATTCCGATGGTCCAGCTTTGAGGGTATCTCTGCCTTTCTACATCTCTGTTACCATAGCTATCCCATTGGATCAGTATGTGGCAGAAGGCAGCTTGTTAATGTTGCTCCTGCTGCTTTAAGTGTTGCTGATGTCACTTCTTTTGGTCCTCATCAAAAGTGAAGGGTAAATGAGAACTGCAAATGCTAGAGATTAGAGTCAAAAAGTGTGGCGTGAAAGTCGAGGAGAGATGGGTGGACTTGCAGCTGGTACCATACTACTGTGAAGGCTGACAGTAGGAAAGTTGAGGACAAGATGAGTAAAGTCTAAGTTGGAGAACTATTCCCACATCAATAATGATCACCTGAGGAGTGAAATCTGACTTTTTGTATTGTTAACACACGCCTTTCACTTAGGTGGTGTCACAGCCATCCAGTTTCAGGTTTTAAAGGGATATCAGTCCATTGAGTAATGGCTCCTTTTGTGTTCTCACCTTGCCATATGTGGAAAGTTTCATCTAGCTCAAGAAATTTCATAATTCGCTGTTCAAGCTGGAACCCTCAATTAAAATGCTATTTGACTGTCAAAGTTCTTTAGTCAACAGCTCCATTGAGATAAAGTGCACCTGTTAAAACTGGAAGTGGGTGAGAACATCAGATTGCTAACACTTTGAGGTTTTAGTGTCTCACCTTCCATGGTTTATATGTGTCTTAGTAAGGTTGTCTTAATCGATTGAATAAACACACTTCTGTCTGCCCTGTTTACAGGGCTGCCAGATTCCCTGATAAAGTCACTGCACTGCATCAGACTTCCATTGATGCTAATCCATGCTCAAAACACCACCAGAGGTCTACATGTAGCTGGAAGAGAGATAAATGGCAAGTTTGTTCATTCACTGCCAGTCGGAGAATCCAGGCTCATAGGGGTTCAATCTATTTTCCAGTGAAACCATGCACAGAATATCACTTTCTGGTGCAGTCATTGGATTATCAAGGCTTTGCTATCATGGAAAAGAATTCTAAACTGTTTTGAATTCAAAAAGAGATGAGGAAAACCATGGTGTTTCAGCGTAAAGAGAGAATGGTTAAGATTGACATGACTGAACTGTTAAATTATTAAATGTCATGGACGAAGCAAGCTGGGGTAAAGACTTCAGAGCAAATCAAACAAGTAAGAGCGGATGGCATAAATGTAAACTCATAACTGATAATCAGGAAAACCAAATTTATCAAGGGTTAATAAATGTTTGCTTTAAGCTATTTTAAAGAAAATCTACTGCAGGCAAAATCTCTGGGGTCATTCACAATACATTTGACATCATAAAGTAAGAGTTTAAAACCCAGCTTGCAAACTGATGGCAAATTATGCCAATAAAAACCCTAGGGTAGGAATGGAATTGATACATTAATTTACAGATGTACAGAGGAACTTAACCTGACAAAGACAGAGGCAGCAGCTAAGCAATCACACCAAATCCTGTCTCCTTCGACCTTGGCTTCAGTCGTTGGTCAAGGTCTCAGAGAGAGTGCAAAGGAAAAATACTAAAAGGAATGCCAGAAAACAGGCATTCCAGAATTACTGGAAAAGAGAGAGAAGTTGGTGTTGTATTCTTTTGAATGGAGTACAGAATCATACAGTACAGTAGTGACTCTTCAGCTCATCGGGTCTATGCCGATAAAAAAGTATTCTAAATGACACTAGTCGCACTTCCCAGGACTTGGCCCAAGGCGTTCAATCTTGTGTCATTTCGAGTGCTCATCCAAGTACTCTATAAAGGTAGCGTGAGGAAATGGGTGACCACCCATCTGTGTGCAAGTGATCTGTGATCTGAGACTTCTTAGACATCTGTGCCAAGTAGCCTGGGAGCTGCCATGATACCGAGATCATTGAGAACCCTCATCTTCTTGTTTTGTTTCCTTTGACAAAATGATAAAATCAGTCAGCCTAAGGTTAAACTTAAGCTAACGGATAATGTATAGCTGACATTTTGCAAGGTTAG
This sequence comes from Hemiscyllium ocellatum, assembly GCF_020745735.1. Classification (NCBI taxonomy): domain Eukaryota; kingdom Metazoa; phylum Chordata; class Chondrichthyes; order Orectolobiformes; family Hemiscylliidae; genus Hemiscyllium; species Hemiscyllium ocellatum. Next base: position 79,009,165 of record NC_083411.1, on the reverse strand, counting down.
ACCAGTGCCTTATCCACAGTTTAAAGGAGGAAGCAAAGAGCTAGGTAGTTTTCTTTTAGGCAAAATCAGGGGCAATTAAGGTGAAGAAAATAGGCTATACCCATTGTGGTCATTCGAATAGCAGGCAGGTCCAATGAATTTGTGGGGATTAGATGCAAATTGTATACACGATGATCACAAACGATAATTATCCATTGGCTTCCAATTTATCTTCTATTCGAGCACATGGGAAGAGATTCAGATAGATTTGTTAAATATACATTTACAATTAGACTTAATTGACAAGAGTAATGAATTGCTTCCTATTCAGAAACCCAAGGGGCGGTACCAGAATAATAAATGTGCCCACAGCTCCAGCAGTAAGTTTCTAGTTAAAGCAGGGCTAAAGATGTGCTTGTGAATAACCATAGGACACTTTGGTTGTAGGCGATTTGAAAATTAGTGCAATAGATTTACTAAGTATTTAAAGGTAAGTATAAAAAGTGATCTTTAACCAAGTCAGTGGTGTGCAGGCCATTCAGTTCAACACTTGTCTACAGGATTCTAATCAACAACACTGTTGTCTCTTGCTGTGTCCAGTTGACTGTGGACTTCTTTCCCTCTGTTGGAGTATAGCCATTGGGTTTAACAAGCCCTTTCTTCATATACTCTGACCTTGTGTCATATTTGGCAAAAACATGGTTGAATCATGGTGTCAAAGTATCACAAAATATCACCAAATAGATGTTGAGGGAATCCTTCTAAAGCAGGAGAAGGTTGAGGGGATTTCAAAATCAAACAGAGATAGCACTATTCTAGATATAAAAAATTCTACCACGAGAGCATGTCTGCTGAGAGAGGAACTTACTCATAAAGAAAAATTAACACGTACAGAAGCTCTGAGGTTGTCAATTATCAGCTACGGAGTGCTATTGGAAGAAACATGCGAAGCTGAATGATAACAGCACTTTGGATTAAAGGAAGAAATCTTTGCAGAAGAACCAGCAAAAAACAATCAGGGGCAGAGGACATGACCTAAACATTGCACAGGTCATCACACAAAAGATAAAGCAGTACTTTAACTGCAGCAAGCTGAAACACTTTGCACGCAATGTTTGGCTAGAAATAAATAAAACATGCTTCCAGAGATGGTTGCTGGAGAGATGTCAGACAAAGATTCTGACAAATCACTCAATACTGTACAGCATGTTGGTTTGACTGGATCTAAAAGTGAGAAATAATTTGTAACTTTGAGAATGATGGCAGTAGAAGGGGATGATGTTCAGACATAACATCACTTTGTAAGGCATATATACACAACCACAGGAGCTGTTCAGTCACTGCACGCAGCTTATCAGGAAGATGTGATCCTACCATCTGCACAGAGTACAAAATGTTCATTTCTCCCAGATGTTCACTATTCCTCAACAATGGAAATTGATCAGCAACAGTTACCAAGGCAACAGCACTCTTGTCAAAACAATCACATTTGCTGGTGAGTGATTATCATCCGAGTGTTATAGACCAAACCAGACCTCACCTCCCGCCCTCTAGTATTGTGGATCAAACCAGACCTACCCTAGTGTTATAGACCAAACCAGACCCCACCTCCCGCCCTCTAGTATTATGGACCAGGCCAGACCCACCCTAGTGTTATAGATCAAACCAGACCCCACTTCCCACTCTCTGGTGTTATGGACCAGACCAGACCTCCAGTGTATAATATGGAGATAGCCTAGATCTTAACTTTTGTATTTTTTTAAAGGCAAATATGAGACACTGTGTTCCAGATATGATTTGAATGGTCCATCACTAAGCTTTAATCAAAACATCTTTTATTCTTACAATACAGTTAAAATACACCAAAAGGAAAAATTGGCATACATTTACCCTGTGGAAATACTTAACAAGATAATGTATTATTTGACCAATAATCAGCAACTTTTCCAAAAAAAAGGGAGCACCCCATAAACATACCCAAGGCATGGGCAATGCAGCAAAAAACAGGAACAGCTCTTGTTCTCACAAGCTGTCTCTCTCCAGTTCAGTAGAAAGGAACTATCTCCCCAATTTGATTTTTAAGAGGAAGCCTCCTCGCTCCCCCCCTCCCTCCCCCTCCACCTAAGACTTCACCCTAGCAGCACAGAACTCAATTTTCAGCCCAAGCAGCCATCAAAACCAACTGAAAGCAAAAATAAAATGCCTTCAGGTCTGTGTGAGTTTGACCCTTCCCACTCATGATTCCATTGTCTCATTTAAAAAAGCACTTCGGGAAAACGCAACACTGTTTACTAACTACTCATCTGAGGAGACTTTCCGCGCTACTGTAAGAATCCCCTCTGCAAGAGAAATAGCACAGAATACATCTCTTAAAGCCACAGTATTGTAACACTAGGAATGAACAAATGGCAGATGAACAGCCAGTGACAATGCACACACCTGCCATTAAATAAATTTTGTGATTTAGAGATTATATATGCATGACATGTGCAAAAGTTGCTGAAAGTGGAGCTGATTTGCAATAAGAATTGTGTTAATGTTTATTTCATTGATCACCATGGACATTGTGTCAATTATAACTGCACATTGTGGTGCATGCAAAGTTTTTCTTGCTCTTTTTATAAAAATGGGAATGTTTGGAGATTTGCATTTGTACACCGTCATGCTACATCAAACTTTGCTGTAACTTGCTTTCACTTTAGTTTGTTGTAAACATTAAGCTTATTGCTTGTAACAGAAGCCATCATGGGATGCATTTCTGTATGCAAATTATTATAAAGGACATAATAGTAGAATCTTTAGAAAAACATAATATGATTATGCTGAGTCAGCACTCAAATTTAATGCCTGACAAAGTTATTATAATTCCTTGAGGAGGGAACAAGCAGGACAGATAAAGAAGAATTAGTGGATCTAATTTACTTGAATTTTCAGAAGGTGTTAGTTAAGGTACTACATACTATGCTGCTGAATAAGAGCCCGTGGTGTTGGAGATAGTACATGTAAATGGATAGAATATTGATAAATTAACACAGAGATTTGGGATAAGAGGGAACATTTTCAGGAGAGCAATTTCTAAGTAATGGTGTGCCACAGGGATCAGTGTTGGGACCACAATTATTGGAAATATTTGTGAATGACTTGAATGATGAAGGTGAATGTACTATAGCTAAGTTTGTGAATGATACAAAATTAGGTGGGAGATCAATTGGCGAGGAAGACACAAAGAGTCTACAGGGGGATATCGACAGGTTAAGTGAGCAGGACAAAAATAGGCAAATACAATATAACATGGGAATATTTGTGGGAAAGCACTTTGGCAGCAATAATATTATTTTTATTATTATTTAAATAGTGGAAGATTGCACAAAGCTATGGAACAGTGGGATTTGGGAATCCTTCTTCATGAACCACAAAAGGCTAACATCCACATTCAGAGAGCAACAGGGATGGCAAAGGAAATGTTGACCTTTAATTTCTTGGGAATAAAGTGCAATTGTAGGGAGATGTAACTAAAGCTATACAAGGAACTAGTCAGACCATGGCTGGAATACCTTGAACAGTATTGGGCCCCTTATCTAAAGAAAGATATACTGGCATTGAAGGCAGACCAGAGAAGGTTCACGAGGCTAATACCAGATATGGAGGGACTGTCTTATGAGGAGAGGCTGTGTAGATCGAGCCTGTACTTGCAGGAATTCAGAAGAATAAGATGTGATCTTCTTGAAACACAAAATATTCTTGGAGGACTTGACAAGATAGATGTATCCACTTGTGGGACAACACTGGACCAAAGGACAGAATCTCAGAATAAGGGGTTGCACCTTTAAGACAGAAGTGAGGTGGAATTAATCTCCTTGAGGGTAACGAAGCTATAGAATTCTATACAGCAGAGGGCTGTCCAGGCTGAGTCTTTAAGTATAATCAAGGCTGAAATAGATTCTGAATCAGTTGGGGAGGGATGGGGAAATGATCAGATCTCATTAAATGGCAGAGCAGACCTGACTCCTGCTCCTGTGCCTTTTGGATTTTGACAAAGATGAAAGGACCTTCACAAACGATCCCAAATGAGCTGTTGTGATGCGTACTGTCAGACGTTCAGTTTTTGTTTGCTGGTTAAATTCCAAGGAGGTTAACAGATTGTTTTTCTAGGTCATATCAGTGTTATCAGGCAGGGAGAAGTAAAATGATTTGTTTTCTGTTTTATAATCCATGGCCTTCCTCTTTTCCAGATATATCACTTCCACTCAACGAGCCAACAGTCTGTTTAAAAGACATTTCTATTGCAAGGAAGTTATTTCTCCTTTAAAGGACAACCAATTTCTAACAATGTTTAAAAGGTCACACTGATGTCCCTTATATCCATCTTCCCGTTTCATTTCTAGTTTTGACTGACCGCACATTAAAAAAAATTGCTTGGTTCTGTGCCAGAAGCACATTCAAGAGATAATTTATGTTAATGCATTGGATGTAACCAAAAGCTATGTGCCTCCTGATTTAGTTTCTGAACTGTTGATGTCTTTTGCTTCCCTTGTGAGAGACAGTTATGGAGCTTTTCAAATTGTATAATCTCATTGTCCCTCAAAATGGCAATTAAGAGGTTTTTGAAGAATTCCCTATTTGTAGCATCTTAGGAGAGGGGTATTAATGTAATTTATGTCTGTTCTTAGCTTGTTTGTGAAAAGTTCTATAATATAAATAGGCAACAAGTTTTGTCTAATATGTACTTTCATTTCTGGAACACACGCAGACGCAGATAGCACACTGTAATTAAGATCCTGCGTGGCTGTCTCTTTTTTCCCTTTGTCTGAGAACTAAACGGCAGTGCAGAGGTCTAACTGGCTTATGTACACCATGTTGCACTCACTGATCACTGTAATTTTGTATAATTATTCTCTATGATCCTCAAATACATGACCAAGCATATGACTAGTTGAAACTGCTTATTACATCTGGTGCACACATTTCCATGTAATGTTCTGCTTCTGCAATTCCTCCTTTTAAATAGAATTGCACAGCATAATACAGAACATAAATCTTCATTAAGTTTGTTCAGGAAATCAGCAGTAATTTATTCTCACAGAGTTGTCAGCAGTCAGAGAGTGTATGATTGGCATTTATGATCAGTAAGAAAGGCTTTGCCTGAAATACCATTTAAATCTATAAAATATATGTAAACATTTTTAAATTAAGATAAGTTAGTATTGGTGTTATATCTGAAATGTATCCAAAGCCAGCATACATTTCCAGTGTATTAATTGATGCCAGAGATTCTTTGAATCTGAAGCAATCAGATCCAATTCACAGTACCCTGGCTATTTTCTAAAAGTGATTGATGTGAGTGAGTGGTTACATAGCATAGTTTTAGATGGCATGTATCATAAATAAAAGTGTAAGAAGTGAGAATTTGGCAAGAATGCACATTTTAAAAGTTCAAAGAGGGAAGGAATTGTTGCTATTTGCCACTTTTTGTTTTAGTGGCTTAAGTCGATGAATTTTGTACCAAAAACAAATGGCTGGAAAAACACAGCAGCTCCGGCAGCACCCGGGGAGAGAAATGAGAGTTGATGTTTCAGGTCCAGTGACCCTTCTTCAGAAGAAATTATTGCTGCACGTCATTTTAGTGCTTAATGCAATGTAATTTGCAGATAAAAAGGAAAAAAGCCGACAGCAAGGTAAAAATAAGTGAGTATTACCGAACAGATTTTTTGTTGAAGCATTATATCTGGCACTCAACAGGACAATAACGAAGAAAGGTTGAAGAGAGGGGGCCTAAATTCATTTCTAAGAATGTGAGGTGATCGCATTGAAGCATAAGATTGAAATGTAACTCTATAAGGTGGATACAGGGCAGAATAAATTTGCTTGCAACAGAAACTAAAGTAGAGGCATCATTTAAGAATATGATGATTCATTTTCAAATCGAGGATGAGGAGATTTCTCTCTCTCTCTCTCTCTCTCTCTCTGTCTATCTATCTTTCTCTGGTAGTTCTTATTCTCTGAATTGTCTTCCCCAGAAAGTCGTAGAAGCTGAATCATTGAATTTATTCAAGGTTAGCGCTGCAATGAGAAATGATTTTCTCTCCACCAATACAAAAGTGGTCTCTCTGTTCTCTACATGCAAAATCTACTTTAAACTCAAAGAAAACCAGTTCATCTTTCCTTCAGTAGTTGATAACTTTTAAGTAAAATGTCAGAGACCTTTCTTAAGGCTATCAGCCACTTTGCATCTCTTGAAAACCAATGGAACCAGATGGAGAAAGGCAACAGAAAAGTAACATTCGCTGCATAAGACTCATCTCAGCAATTCATAAATTGGAGCAATGAGCTGTATTCAGTTTTCCTCCACCCATATCGTGTGTGTGTGTGTGTGTGTGTGTGTGTGTGTGTGTGTGTGTGTGTGAAAGAGAAAGTGTACACGTGAGAGTGTGTGATAGAGACGCGGAGTTTACAAAGGTACAGAATTTTAATTGATAGGGTTTATAATTACTTTTAATAAATAGTGTTTTGTGTTAAGTGCAGAAACCTGGCCATTTTCTCTATCAACCTGGCTCCTGTCAAACATGTCAACTCTATTCCTGAAGTTGGCATTTCTGTAATATTGAAGGTCATCATGATGAGAAACCAAACAGAATTGCTCACTAATGCAAGCCAAAGCTTGAGTGACATTTAATCACCACCTTTAGTGCAATGTCAATGACAATCTCAGATTCAGCGCTACTGATCAGCAATAAGTAATGATATGGTTTGGTGATTTACTAAAGCTATCGAGATCAAGAGAACAGCAACTGGAGTGGTGAGGCAATAGTAATTGCAAGGTATTTTCCAGCACAAAGTTCTGGAAAAGTAAGGATAGGCAGAAAATGAAATGAAACGAAATGAAATGTTCTATCCGCTGATCCCAATTTCTCAAAGTGTAAGATCTTTGATTAATTTAATCAAATCCAATCCAAATATAGTACCCTTCAGATTGAACTTGCTTCAGGATACCTGGACATAGATAAGGACAATTTCAAATGACATGAAAAACAGATTTTCACATCCACTCTGAAAAACAATGCATTTTTTTTGGATATTCTTGTCATAATACTTTATATGATCAGAAAATAAAATAGTTCAGGAGGAACTCATTTTGGAAAATAAACAATTACAAATTAATTCTAATTAAGATGAAGTATTGAATTTACCAGAATTGATTGGTACAATTACCATGCCTTGCACTGTAGGTCAAAGTTCAACATAGATTAAAGAATATGATTGCTGAGTCTGCTTCTGGTTAATGAGCACATGTTCATTCTTATTAAAATTGCTTGGTAGTTGGAAAACAACTCCTCCAAGTGAATCTCTTTTGGCAAATGATTAGTACTTAAACAGAAACATTCAAAATCAACAGAATTTAGTTTGAAACAAACCTTTTTTTTTAAAAAATCAACTGAATTTAGCTTTTTAAGAAAGGATGTTAGTAAACAAACTGACATGTGATTCTTTGAACAAGCATTATTTTTACACCTTCATGATCTGACTTGAATTTATCTGAAATTGAATTATAAGACTGAATCTGTTTGTTGGCAACTTTAATGATTTAGTGTGAAATGAAGCATTATTACTTATTTCCTGAAAATGAAAAAGAAACTCTCATTTTCAAGAGGTTTATAAAATCATGAGGGGCATGGATAGAATAAATAAACATGGTCTTTTCCCTGAGGTGGGGGAGTCCAGAACTAGAGGACATAGGTTTAGCTTAAGAGAGGAAAGATTTAAAAGGGACCTAAGGGGCAACTTCGCCATGCGCGTTGCGTGTATGGAATGGGCTGCCAGAGCAAGTTGTGGAGGCTGGTACAATTACAATATTTAAAATGCATTTAGATGGGTATTTGAATAGGAAAGGTTTAGAGGGATATTGGCCAATTGCTGGAAAATGGGAACGAGATTAATTTATGGATGAGTTGGACCAAAGGGTCTTTTTCTACACTGTAATCTCTATGAGTCTATGACATTATGCACTTTGATTATACAGATGAATCAATGTTTTCTGACTGACTTTTAAAATAGTGATTCTAACTTCCAGTTTATGGGGAGTAGCGAAAAGAGCCTTATGATGTATGAGGTCAAGAAATATTGTTTGGTTTCTGAAACAGCTTACTTAAAAATTCATTTTACCTCTCTCTAAAATGTTTGAAATCTGATAAAGAGCAGGAGCAAACATCAAATTAAAGCTGATTTTAGGTGTTTTTAAATAAAATATTTATGCCTTGTGTCCAATAGAATTACTAAACACATAAACAAATGTTGTCACCTTGATACCAATCAGGAACATACTGAAAGAATGTTCAGACTATGTTTTGAGAAAATCTGTAATTTTCTGATGAGTTTTGATTATTGGTGACACAGAGCCTTACAGAGCCTCAGAGCGTTTAATCTCTGAATGTTATGGTATGAGCAAATAAAAATGTTATAATAATGCTAACAGTCAGTAAATTTAAATATCAGAATTGACATTTTTGAAGACATATATATATGATTTTAAAAATTAGCTTCTGTAAAAGAACTAGAGGGAACCATTGTTAATGCAATGTATGGTTTGGATCTGGAATGCCCTGTCTGAGAATATGCTGACAAAGTTCTCAATCATGGCTTTCAAAAGAATATTGGAAGAGCTAGTGAAGAGGAAAGATTTTTGCAGGACTTTAGGGAAAGGGTGGGGAACAGAACCATCTGAATTGTTCATACAGAAAGCCAGTATGGACACTGGGCCAAATGGCCTCCTTCAGTGTTATTCCCATACTATGATATAATATGAACTGTCTGATAGGACAACCCAAATCTGAGAATTGGTTCCAAAATGACAACTCTGGCAGATGAAATAATGGGATTCATTTTTATTCTTACAATACATAGAAGATGCAACACACAAACAATCGTTCAGCTGAACCAGTCAATCCACACTGACATGCAAATAACTGATCGGAGTCACGCTATGCCGACACACCTCAGTTCATTTTCCCTGAGTGATCTGCCCAATCTACTCATGGCTTTCGACATTGTTTCTCCTGAAACAACTCTGGAATTATTTGCACAGCCTTACAAGTCTGCCTGAAGAAGTACCTCCAGATCACTGCTCTGACTTTTTATTGTCTGATGTTCTGCAGTGATTTTAAATGATAATTAATCTTCAAATGCAGAACTTTCTTGAAGCTTAAGCATGGTGAATGCAGGCTGCAACTTTTGTGAGGAGAAAAACAAAATTCTGTAAATTGTCCAGCAACTTGTGATTATTGACAATGTTTTTTACCTTGAAACACATTGCTGGAAAGTTTCTACACTGTGTACTGATGTAGCTCTTGTGAGCACCATTAAACTCATTAGGCAGAAGCTTAGAGGGCCTGAACAACATGGGTTATGGTGAGAAATCCAGGAAAATTACATGAAAGGTCCAGCAAGGTTTTTCTTGATGTCATGAGCAATTAGTTGCATTTTTCAATGATGTTCCAGATGTTGAGACAAGATTCTTGTTAGGTGGTAATAAGAGGATGATTATTTGTTGATGACCTCATTAAATGCACATCTCCCCGTATTAATATGCAGCTTCCTATCCTACCACCTGACTCAGGAAACCATGATACTGAGAATGCTTGACAGGAAAGTCAGAACTGGTGCCTGTGACTCCAGCTCATCTCGTTCTCCTCTGAATCTCCATTTTGAACAACCACCAACAACTTCTCAGGACAAGATCTGTGGTGAGTGACTATGTTTCCTACGTACACAAACTTAAGAATCAGACAGTTGCCAGCCTCTTCACATTTATATGGCATATCTCCAAATCACCTACACAACACCTCTGCATTTTAAAGCTACACCTCATTATGCACCAGCAACTGTGTTTGCAATGCTGCTGCAAGGACATTTTGCACCCAGGGACAGACAGCCAGCTCACGGCTTGTCTAAGATGTACCTGTTCACTCTCTCTCTCTTACTATTTATTCAGTTTGAACCGAGCTGGGTGCCTATAACACCCTGCCTTGCCTTGCTTTGCCTACCCAGCCAGAGCTATCAGGTCTCATGGTACTTCTGTTTGGCTGTTATATTTAGTTCAGACACAAAGCCAGGAAGCTTGTCATACTTGTGAGCAGTCTTCACTCAAGTCAAGGGAGATAGCCTTCAGTCAAGGAGTCTTAAAACAATCGCAGCTAATTAAAAACTTTTCAAAGCTAATCACTGCACAATAGCCAACTGGTACCATAAATAGTAAGAAGATAACCAGTTGGTCTGTTTGATGATGTTGATTGTTGAGAACATAAGGTGGTCTTTTTCAAAAAAATGGCACGAAGTCTTTGTCCGTCTCAAGTCAAGTGGAGATCACAACTTAATATTTCATAATGAAGCACTCCTGAACTATGCACTAAAGTTATAGAGTCATAGTTATAGAATCATAGAGTCATACAGCACAGAAACAGACCCTTCAATCCAACTTGTTCATATGAACCAGACATCTCAAACTGATCTAGTCCTATTTGCTAGCAATTGGTCTCTATCCCTTTCCATTTACATACACATCTAGATGCCATTTAAATGTTGTAAGTGTACTAGCCTCCACCACTTCCTCTAGCAGCTTATTCTATAAACACACCATCATCTGTCTGAAAATGTTACACCTCAGGTCCTTTTTAAATCTTTCCCCCTCACCTAAATGTAAGTTATAGAACCATTTTTGGTAAACAATCATTTAACTTTTTTGTCATTGAAATAATGTGTGGTGGTGCAAGGAGGAGGGACAGTAGTCAAAGAAAACTACAGACTCTGGGTCAGATTGTTAATTGAATCATCAGTATTGAATGCATTGCTCCATTTGTTGAAAGTGATGCTTTAAAACCCAAGTCTTGGTTTTTCTTTTCAAACGTGCATAAAGGAGCTAATTAGACATTCTGTAAAAGTCATTCTAATAGCAGTCATTAAACTAATTTGCTGCTCATGGGACACAGTTATGTATGAATCATCTTCTGTATTTATTCAGCTAACAACAGAACCACAGAATGACAGAACTGTTACTGCACAGAAGTAGACCATCCAGCTCAACAGCTCTGCACTAGCTATCCAACAGCGTTGAGATTTTGTGACATGCATCAGCCTTTTCCTTGTAGCTTCCATGCTGTTTTTATTTAAATAATCATCCAATGCTCTCTTGAATGCTTTGCGTTAACCTGCCTCCATCACATTTCCAGGTAGCATACTCCTGACTTAAACCACATGTGTGTAAACCAAATTGCTCACATTAAGTTTGCTATATTTGCAAATCACTTTACATCTGTGCCCTCTCATCCTTGATCTTTTTACAAGTAGGGACAATTTCTCTCTCTCCACTCTATTCAGACCTTTTATAATTTTAAAACTTTCTATCAGATCTCCTCTCTGCCTGCTCTCCAAGGATAATTGTTGCAGCCTCTCCATATTGTTCCAGCTGTCCGCTGCAGTGGCCGGTATATGGGTCCAGGTCGATGTGCTTATTGATTGAATCTGTGGATGAGTGCCATGCCTCTAGGAATTCCCTGGCTGTTCTTTGTTTGGCTTGTCCTATAATAGTAGTGTTGTCCCAGTCGAACTCATGTTGCTTGTCATCTGAGTCTGTGGCTACGAAGGTAGCTGGAACTGACAACTGGAAGCGGCAGGTACAAATCACTATAAATGCCGGAGGAAACATCACAGAAGCACTTCACAGGAGGCTCCCAAGCATTGAGGATGTCACCTTGACAGGGGACGAAACGTCTGCAACACAAATTCCCAGCTCGGCGAACAGAATCACAACAACGAGCACCCGAGCTACAAATCTTCTCCCAAACTTTGAATATATTGCATTCCTTCACTGTCGCTGAATCAAAATCCTGGAATTCTCTCCCTTTTAGCACTGTGGGTCAGCCAACTGCAAATAGACTGCAGTAGTTCAAGAAGGCAGCTCATCAACACCTTCTCAAGGGCATCTTCGGACAGGCAATAAATGCTGGACAGTCAGCGGCATTCACATCCCATGTTGCAGAAGTGAATTTTTAAAATCTGTCATCCAGCTGCCCACTCCAACTTAGCAGAGTCCTTTTGAAGTTCTACTATTGATACTAAAATCTATACCATTAATACATACCAGGGAAAACAAGGGTCACAATGCTGAACCCCAGACAAATCTACTCTAAATCTTCTTCAATTCTGGAAAACATCCATCAGCAATAATTGTGTTTCCGGATATGTTTCCTGTCTATTAGTCAATTTTGTATCCATATTTCTACTGCCCATTTTAGCCTATGAGCTATAACTTTTCTCACAAGTTTATTGTGTACATCGAATGACTTTAGAAAGTCAATGTACATCACATCAGCAGCATTACCTTCACCAACACTTTCTGTCACCTCTTTAAAAAACTTCAGCAATTTCGTCAAAAAATGATTTCCTTTTTAGAAAACGATTCTCCAACAACAATTGACTTTTACGAGGGCATAATGTGAACAATCCTCCGTATTGCCTTTTGTGAAGGGCACTGCTTGTCACTGGCCATTCAGGTGTTTCTTTTCTTCCTAGAAATTGAACTAAGATTCGTACACCTTGTGTCTCTCATTGTGTCTTTCACCTGCACGCACACATTTAAAAAAAAGCAATCCTCCAGTCATCTGGTACCTCCCTTGAGTTTAGGGAAGACTGAATGGTTATGGCCAGTGCCCCCACAAATTCCACTCTTACTTCCTTCAGTATCCTTGGATGCATCTCATCCAATCCCAACTTTAAATATCAATAGCCTAATATTTCCTCTTTATTGCTTTGACCCCTTCAAGTGACTGAGCTTCCTCTTCTGCCAGCATGTCATAGAGTCATAGAGATGTACAGTATGGAAACACACTCTTCGGTCCAACCCATCCATGCCGACCAGATATCCCAACCCAATCTAGTCCCACCTGTCAGCATCTGGCCCATATCCCTCCAAACCCTTCCTATTCATATACCCATCCAGATGCCTCTTAAATGTTGCAATCGTACCAGCCCCCACCACATCCTCTGGCAGCTCATACCAGACACATACCACTCTCTGTGTGAAAAAGTTGCCCCTAAGGTCTCTTTTATATCTTTCCCCTCTCTCCCTAAACCTATGCCCTCTAGTTCTGGACTCCCTGATGCCAGGGAAAAGGCTTTGCCTATTTACCCAATCCATGTCCCTCATAATTTTATAAACCTCTATAAGGTCACCCCTTAGCCTCCGACGCTCCAGGGAAAACAGCCCCAGCCTGTTCAGCCTCTCCCTATAGCTCAAATCCTCCAACCCTGGCAACATCCTTGTAAATCTTTTCTGAACTCTTTCAAGTTTCACAACATCTTTCTGATAGGAAGGAGACCAGAACTGCACGCAATATTTCAACTGTGGCTGAACTAATGTCCTGTACAGCCGTAACATGACATCCCAACTCCTGTACTCAATACTCCGACCAATAAAAGAAAGCATACCAAACATCATCTTCACTATCCTGTCTACCTGCAATTCCACTTTCAAGGAGCTATGAACTTGCACTGCAAGGTTTCTTTGTTCAGCAACACTCCCTAGAACCTTACCATTAAGTGTATAAGTCTTGCTAAGATTTGCTTTCCCAAAATGCAGCACCTCGCATTTATCTAAATTAAACTCCATCTGTCACTTGTCAGCCCATTGGCATCTGGTCAGGATCCTGTTGTAATCTGAGATAATCCTCTTAGGCACTCTTTCTGTGCTTTATTAAAAAAGAAGGTGCAAACTATTAATTTAACATCTGCATGCCTCCATGTGTAAGTCACTAATCAACTTGGTCACTAATCAACTTTTACTATTAATGTGCGCAGAGACAACTTGGGGATTCTCTTTTTGTTGACCATCAATTTTTTCTCATAATCCTGCTTTGTTTCTCTAATATGCTTCTTCACCTCCCCTCTGAACCTCCCATATTTCTCTTAGTTCTCAATGGCATTTTCTATCTCCTTTCTTACAAAGGAATTTCCCGATTTATTTGCCCTTTCTTTCCATTTTGAGGGAGTACGGGAGTGCATAAAATACTCAGAGGCAGATTGCAACAGCATAGAGAACAGAAAAACAATAGATGAAGTTGGAGTAAGCAGAAGGTAATGATGTCTAAATGAGGATCACCAACTATGTTTGTGAATAAATGAAGAAATGAATAAGATTGAGGAGTTACAAGGACAGATTGCCATGTGGAATTGCAATATTGTGGCAATATAGAGGCTTTATCCTTAAGAGGGCTGCTCTGCTGTTATAAATTTTCTTGTAATGCTTTGTATTCAGAAAAGATAGCAAAGATAGGGTGGTTTTCGTGGTTAAGGAGAGCAGGCCATTTGGTCCATCAAGTCCGCACAAACCCTCTGGTGAACAGCCCATGCACCTCATCCCTGCATTTCTCATGGTTAATCCACCTAATCTGCACATTTTTGGACAATGGGAGGAAACCCAAACAGACAGTCATCTGAGGATGGAATCAAACCTGGGTTTCTGGTGCTATGAGGCAGTTATGCAGTTATGTTAACCATTGAGCCACCATGCCATCTCCAACATGCTTCATTTTGGAGGCTGCTTTACTTGTAAGGTAGCATCAAGGACCTATGTTAAACAGATGTTTGCTTTAAACTTTCACTTTTAACCATTACTTCACTGGGCCTGTTTGTGATGCAGTGGTGATGCATGCATTCAAGTTCCACCTGCTCCAGAGGTAGACACAGTCTACCTCCCTAAACAGCTTGATTGGAAAAATAGATTAAATAAAAAGAAACTATTACTTCACCAGTTATCAGAAGCTATTGCTTCCATACTCAAGTTTAACAAATGTGGTGATTTTTTTTCTCTGTATTCTGTCAACTAATCATTAACTTATCAAGTTTTGAATATGTAGTATTTGATGATTGAACCCAGCATAATTACATATTACTAATCTGGCCATTCAGTTGATGCAATTGACTCAGGAACAAAGAAATACTTATCAGTAATGTTATTGCATTCTTTTAATAAATGGAGTAACACCAAATAGAATGTTACTCATATTAAAGTAGATAAAATTATATAGCAGATTATATGATTAAAAGAATAAAGTCTTGTCCCAGAGTGATAATTAATTTTACAGTCAACCTAACGACATAAACTTAGCTTACATCAAAATACAGCTAACCCCTTTGATAATTATTCATAAGTAGACAATTTGAAAAGGAATTAACTCCCTTGAGGGTGATATTATCTAAAATTGAATTAATTGAAACTAAATTGTTTCAAGTCAGCTGCCCAAAGGAATAATTTACTTCCTAGTGATTTTCTCAGAGGCTAATCAATCAGCGTGATCCAGCATTATCTAACGTTTCTAGCCTTCCCAATAATTTGCATTTAACTTAATGAAATAATATTAAATTATATCCTCTAGGTCTTATTTTAGATGTTTTCCGAACAACCTGTTTAGCAAAGCTATCACATAGCTCTCAAGCATTTGGGACTTGAGACTAGACCTCTTGGCTTGAAGGTACTAGCACTGCGCCACAAGATTTTCAGTATGAATAATGTTAGGAAACTGTTTTGTAAATGTCATATAGAACTCCATTGATCTTTAAAAGGTGCCATTTTGTTTTGAAGATTGGAACTATGACCTATGTTGTGCTTTATGCTTGAAGGAAGAGAGAGGCGAGAACATTTACTATTATCTTAATAGATTCCCATGTGTGATATCCAGAC
Source organism: Hemiscyllium ocellatum (assembly GCF_020745735.1). Classification (NCBI taxonomy): domain Eukaryota; kingdom Metazoa; phylum Chordata; class Chondrichthyes; order Orectolobiformes; family Hemiscylliidae; genus Hemiscyllium; species Hemiscyllium ocellatum. The sequence goes on along the minus strand of NC_083411.1, from coordinate 78,993,459 downwards.
AATATTATTCCCTAGAGGTTTAAATGTATGAAAAATCCAATTAGTAATTAGAACATCTGTCATGTGAGTCAATAAGATCAATATTTATTTTCAAATAAATTATACATCGAGCCTTGGGTTAGGCACCCTAACTGGACATTTCTTTGGTGCTACTCCCTTTCCAAAACTGCAATCTCACCAAAAATAGAGTTGTCACCATAATTCTGGTGAAGCTAACACTATGGAGCAGATATAGCCCCAATGAAATTCTGTACCCTTAACAAGTGATTCATGTGAAGTACAAATCATCATTATCTACTCTATCAGTACTAGCAGTGGATTCATGTAAGTGGTAAGGTTGAAAAGGCTGAGCTTCAACCAGTACTGGAATCAAACCAAAAACAACCCTCAAATAATTTCCTCAATATCAGCATCATTACTGATACTTCCAAGGATGACTTTAACCATAACGTGGAGAGAGAATGGCATAGTTAAATAATAAATTTTTAATAAAGCAGTTATACAGTTGGTGAATAATTTAGTTCAGAGACAGACTAAATGGTGCCTGGTGATTGATAATAAAGAGAAGTGGGCTGAATGATAGAGCATTTAGAAGATAAATAACTGACATTTTAGAATGTGGATGAAAGCTTGGGGAAAAGAGGATGTTTTCAATGTTTCTTTTAACATATTATTTCAAATTAAATCTCAGAAAAACAGAATAAAGATCCAATGTTGTCATATTTTTCATATATTTTTCTTATACCCTTGTGTAGTTAGAAACTAATATTTTGCTTTTGTGTAAGGCAAGCTTTAAAGACCATCTTTATGGAATCAAGCCCTTTACACACAACAATTGATGCCACAAAATAATGAATAAAAACATTGAACTAAGAGGCACACATGCATTGTAATGTAAATGCAATAACATTTGCATGCTGTGGTGAAGGGGATGTGAGTTGATTGGATATCATGGAACAAAACTCCAGAAATATGGCCAATGAGAGTTAATGACCCAAATTCTTTGGCAGCGCTATGGTTTGGGATGACCCAATGACCTAAGACCTGGAGAAGGTTCACTCACCTGATTCCAAGAATAATGGGCTTATCTTATGAAGGAAAGTTGACCAAGATAGTTTTATACCCTTTGCAGACTAAAAGGATAAGAAATCGTTTAACTGGAATATATAAGATCTTGAGAGCATTGATTCGAGCAAAACCCTGGAAAACATTTCTAAAATGATGAGACATGATTGAAGGACAAGAGATCTCTCTTTTAAGGCAGGGATGAGGAGGTTACTTCTTCTCTTAGACAGTGAAATTATCTTTGCCAGTGGTGGAAGTTTGGCCTTTCAATTTATTCAAGGCAAAAATGGATAAATTTGTTTTATAGGCAAGGGCGTCAAGATGATGAAGTACAGAAAGAAACCGGAGGTGAGACCACAAGCAAGTCACCCTGATCTTATTGAATGGTGGCTTGAAGAACCAAATGGCCAACTTCTGCTGTGCAGTATTTATGTTCGTACTTCCAACTTTAAGCATGATAAAGGCACACTGCGTGTCCACGAGTGCAGTGATCTAGTCTTGCAGATTATGGTTGAGAGACTTTCTCATGTTTCCATTATTTGCAGTGAGTTTCTCTTGCAATGTGTAACTGCCATCTATGCAGATCCACAGGTTCTGCATGTTTAAGATTGATATGATCCACTTTGAACCAAAACATCTCTTTCTCTTTGAAAAGCTTCTTATTAGCCACTTAAAATTGGTAGGTGTTTTCTGAGGATTGAAGTATTTTTTCTGAATATATTGCACTCAGTTCATGTTCTGTGCATAATTGCAAAGAGTTGTTGCATACAATTTGCCTCCCTCTAAGCAGATGTGACATGTATCCAACGTCAATAATCTTGACTTTAGTTTGAAACTCTGAGCCCTCTTCTCTACATTATTGAATTTCCCTGACTCTTTCTAACTGCAAAAACACAGATATCTCAGGATACATCACCGGCTGAAGGAAGTTTTAAATCTTCATTTACTTAATTAATGAAGCTAAGGTTACTTTGCTGCTTCCCTCCAGTGGTCTAGCTTTCTGCTAGGGGAGGAAGTTAAGGTTTCATGCAAAGAATACATAGAATTTCTTCTTCTTTTATTTTCCCATAGCAGGACTGAATTACCTTGAAAGATGTAATTGGGTTGGAATTGAATTGAATTGAATTTATTGTCACGTGTATCGAAGCACAGTGAAAAGCTTTGTCTTGCAAGCGATACAGGCAGATCACATTGATAAGTAGCACAGATAAGTAAATAATAGGTAAACAAATAGGTAAGTAGGGAAGTAAATAGGTAAAACAAAAACACAGACACAAGCAAATGCTAAGAATTTGTGAGTTAATTTAGTATCCTACCAACAGTAGGGTAGAAACTGTTTTGAAACCGGCTGGTGCGTGTGTTCAGGCTTCTGTACCTTCTCCCTGATGGTAGAGGTTGAAGAAAAGCATTGCCAGGGTGGGATGGATCTTTGAGAATGCTGGCAGCCTTTCCTTGACAGCGGGCCTGGTAGATGGATTCTACAGATGGGAAGTTGGCTTTTATGGTTGTCCGGGCTGAGTTCACCACTCTCTGTAACCGTCTCCGATCTTGCATGGTACAGTTACCATACCAGATAGTGATACGTCCAGACAGAATGCTCTTGATGGCACACCTATAAAAGTTGGGAATGATATTCACCGTCACAACAGATTTTCTCAGCTACCTGAGGAAGAAGAGACATTGTTGGGCCTTTGTAATCAGTGCATCCACATGAAGAGTCCAGGAAAGTTTATTGTTGATGACCATTCCCAGGAACATGATAATCCCCACCTGTCCTACCACTGTGCTGTTAATGTGTAGGGCAGCATGAGTAGCATCCTGTCAAAAGTCAATGAATTCTTTGGTTTTGCTGGCATTGAGAGCTAGTTTGTTCTCAGCGCACTATTTTTCCAGGTCTTCCACTTCCTGACTGCAGTCTGTTTCATCACCATCTGAGATTTGACCAACTACGGTGGTGTCATCAGCGAACGTCTTAATGGCATTAATCTGGTTTTGGTGACACAGTCATGGGTTTACAATGGATCCAGTAGGGAGCTGAGTATGCACCCCTGGGGGGATCTAGTGTGGGTGTTAGTAAGGATGAAATGTTGTCCCCAGTCCTCACTGATTGTTGCCTGTGAGTCAGAAAACTGAGGATCCAGTTGCAGCAAGTGGGGCTTAGTCTGAGATCACTAAGTTTAGCAATCAGTCTCCGAGGGGATAATAGCGTTGAAGGCTGAACTGTAGTCAATGAGTAGGATTCTTACTCAGCTGTTCTTGGTGTCAAGATGTTCTAGGGCGGAGTGAAGGGTAAGTGATATGGCATCTGACATGAATCTGTTAGTCCGATAGACAAATTGGAGTGGGTCAAGTGTAGTGGGGAGGCTGGAGTATATTTAATACTTTGAACAGCCTTTAAAAGCGCTTCATGTCCACCCAAGTTAGGGCCATTGGGTGGTAGTCATTGAGACATGCTTCATGAGCCTTCTTTGGCACAAGGATGATGTTGGTCCTCTTGAAATAGGCAGGAATAGTGACCTGTTGCAGGGAGAGGTTGAAGATGTCCAAGAAGACCACTGCCAGTTGATCTGCTCACGCTCTGAGTGTACTCCATCTGGTCCCATCACTTTCCTTGGATTCACACAAAAGAAAACAGATCAGACCTCTGATGCAGTGACTGTTAGAATAGGTTCATCAGGACCTGTCAGAATAGATGTTAGCTCTCCGCTGAAATTCTGCTCAAAGTGAGCATAGAAGGCATTGAGACGGTCTGAGAGGGATATGTCATTGTCTGCTATCTTGCACTGTCTCTTTTTTTAGAACCTGTGATGTCATTCAGTCCTTACCATAGTAGCTGGGTACCTGTCTGAGTCGCTAGTTTGGATCGGTATTGGTCCTTAGCTGTCTTAATGGCTCTGCGAAGGTCATACTTGGATTCCTTTATATTTGAGTGGGACTCCTGATCTGAAAGCTTCATGCCTGTTTTTTAGCATGTTGAATATGTCCTGATTTTTCCAGGTTTCCTGTTGAGGAACACCCGGATTGACTTCCTCTGTATGCAGTCCTCCACACACTTGCTGATAAAGTCTGTGATAGTGGTGGCATACTCATTCAAGGTACCTGCAGACTGTTTGAACATGGCTCAACTAGCCGATTCCAGACAGCGCCGGAGTTGATCCTCTGCCTCCTCTGACCAGCACTGGACCTGTATCCGCAAGGGGGTCTCCTGCCTGAGCTTTTGCCTGTAAGCCAGGAGAAGAAACATGGCATTGTGGTCGGAGTTCCCCAAATGAGTGCAGGGGATGGAGTGGTAGGCATCTTGCACAGTGGTGTAGCAGTGGTCTAAACTGGTCAGGCCCCTGGTGGGGTAGGTAATGTTCTGGTGGTACTTGGGCAACACCTTCCTTAGACTGGCTAGATTGTAGTTGCCAGTAACAATAAACAGGGCCTCTGGGTGTTTCATCTCCAGGGTGTTAGTGGTAGAGTACAGCATATCCAGAGCTTCCTCAACTTTTGTTATGGTGGTATGTACACAGGGGTTAGAATAGCAGTGATAAATTCCCATGGTAGAAAGAAGATAGGCGTTTGAAGGTGAGGAATTCAAGGTTTTGGGGAGAAATGGCTGCCCAGGGTAGCAATGTCCGTGCACCACAAGTCGTTGATTAAAAAGATGGATGACATGAAACTTACCTACCTGTTTTCAGGAATAGTGTGCAAGTTGCAAGCAAATAGATGAATCTGGGAAATCAGTAATGGAGGGTAGAAAGATGGCAGATAAATTGAACAAATATTTTGCACTAGCCTTCAAAAGAGATAGTACAAATAGCATTGGGGAAATAGCTGTAAATCAGGAATTGAAAGGGAAGGAGAAACGTAAGAACATTACAATTACCAGGAAAATGAACTGAATGCACTGACATTGAGTTAACAAGTCATTAGGTCGCGGTGGATTTCATTCTATGATCTTAAAAGAAGCAACTGGTAAAATTGTTCATGTATTGATTTTAATTTTCCAAAGCTCATTATATTTAGAAAGGTTTGTTTGGAAGAGAAAATGGGTCATACACAAAGCTGTAACTCAAAGAGACTTGGGTGTACTTGTGCATGAAACATAGAAAGCTAGCACAGAAGTGAATCCTTATTTCAAGGGGGTTGGAGTTTAAGAGTAGGGAAGCCTAACTGTAACTGTACAAGGTGCTGTTAAGACCACATATGGAGCACTGTGAGCCATTTTGGTCACTATATTTCAGAAAAGATATCATTTCACTGGAGGCATTTCAGAGAAAGTTCACTTGAATAATCCCTGATAAAGAGGGATTGTCTTATGAACAAAGATTAAGTAGGTTAGGACTCTATTCTTTGGAATGTAAAAAACTGAGAGATGAGTTCATTGTAACATAAATGATTATTAATGAGCTTGATAGGGTATATGCTGAGAGGACATTTTCCCCTCATAGGAGATGTAGGACAAAAGAGCACAATCTGAGAATAAAGAGGAGCCAATTTAAGACTGAAGTAAGAAGGGATTTCTTCTCTGACAGTTGAGAATCTTGGGAACTTCTTGGCACTGAGAGCAGTGGGGGCAGTCCTTGTATATATTTAAGGCTGAGATAGATAGATAGATAGATAGATAGATAGATAGATAGATAGATAGATAGATAGATAGATAGATAGATAGATAGATAGATACTTTATTAATCAGGGAAACCAAGAGTTACAGGAAAGGTCAGAAAAGTGAAAGTGAGGACTGCTGGGTCAGTCATGACATGGGAGACAGAAGACAAGCACCCACAGTCCAATTAGCTTACCATCATTGGCAACATCTTAAAAGCCTTTATGAATACTTTAAAACATGGCACTTGGAAAGTTCAATATCGTCAGGCAGCACCAATGTGAGTTTGTCTAAAGGAAATCATGTTTAACAAACTTAATGGGGTTTGATAAGTTGAAGATAGAAACAGTGACCATATAGAAAATGGCGCCCGGCGTGTCGGGTAAAATGGTCAATGTTTGTGGGGCATTGGCTGTACTGACCGACATGCTGAGCAAGAGACACAAACTGCTAACACTGCAACTTCATATAAACTGCTAACACTGCAACTTGTAAGGTTCCCTGAAAGAAGTCCGAATAAACAAGTCCATAGTACACCCACCAAGTCAAGGGGCAGTCACCAGAACAATGCTGATATCTGAATGTTTTAACTTTCGAGCGATTCTGGTATCTGAATGTTTAACTTGAGAGCAGTACAAGAATGCTGATGTCTTAACTGAAGAAAATGTTGATAGCTTATCTTCAGAAAAATGCTAATGTCTTAACTTGAGGTAATGCTGACGTCTGTACGTCGGACTTAGAACATTCCTGATGTGTACGTTTACATTTAAGTATAACTTGATTAACATACTTTGTGATAACCCCATGACACGGGATTCTGCCTTGCGTGAGAAGTTATGTATAAATATGACAACGTTCCCAATTGAGAGCGAGAGACCACTGTCTAGCACCCGGCGTGGGCTAGAGTGGATCTGCTCCCAAGCTTGTTTGTATACGTGTATACTGGCAATCTTGAATAAAGACAGTACTGTTGACGCTATTAATCAAGTGGTGGTTCTCTGTTCTCGGACAGGCGTTCACAAGAAGCCAGCAAGCTCGGGCTGAGCTTCCACAGGTTCTTCGATGAAGTAACTTTATTCTATAGATAAAAGGGAACCTGTTTGATGTTTTGCACTTAGATTTCTAGAAGACATTTGATAAAATGACACACATACTATGTTACTGTTAGAATGTGTGGTGGTCATAACATATTAGCATGGATAGAAGATTGGCTGGCTAACAAGAAGTGGAGGGTTGGAATAAATGGATCTTTCTCAAACAAGCAGAATGTCATGCATGGTGTGCCACAAGTTCAGTATTGGAGTTTCAATTCTTCGCAATTTAGATGAAGGGAATGAAGGCTGAGTTTGCCTGATGAAGGGCTTATGCTCGAAACGTCGAATTCCCTATTCCTGAGATGCTGCCTAACCTGCTGTGCTTTAACCAGCAACACATTTTCGGCTGTGATCTCCAGCATCTGCAGACCTCATTTTTTACTCGATGACTCACATTCCTGCCTATGTTTGAGTTGTGAAGACATGTAGAGATATAAAGTGGTTAAGTGAATGGACAAAGATCTGGCAAATGGAGTACGTTGTGAGAAAACATGAAATTGTCCAATTTGGCAGAAAGAATAAAAACCTATTTCTAAAGTGTGAGAGGATTCAGAGCTCTGAGATACAGAGAGATCTGGGTATCTTAGTGCATGAATCTCTGAAAGTTAGTGTGCAGTATAGCAAGTAACTATGAAGATCTAATAAACCATTATCTTCTCTTGTGAGAAGAGTTGTATGCAAGAATGAGAAATAATGTGTTACTTAAATAGGGCAATGGTAAGGTCATACCTGGGGTATTGTGTACAATGCTGGTCATCACACTTATGGAAGGAAGTTATTGTGTTAGAAACAGTTTAATGAGTAGATTGAATGAGCAGATTACTTTCTGAGGAATGGCTATACAAGCTAGACCTGCATCCTCTCGAGTTTAACAGAGTCAGAGGTATTTTAAATGAAACATAAGGTCCTGAGAGGACTTGACCGGGTGGATACTGAGAGCATGTATCTTTTATGAGCGTATCTAGAACAAGAGGTCATATTTAAAAAATAAGTTTCCAATTTAAGACAAAGATGAGGGAAAAAAATCACTGAAATGGTTGAGACTTTGGAATTTCCTTCCTTAAAAGGCAATGGATGCAGAATTTTAAAATGTTTTTAAGGCAGAGGTAGATAGAATCCAAATTGTTAAGGGGATGAAAGATTATCAGATACATGCAGGAGTGTCGAGCTGAAGTTAAAATCCGAACAGCCATGATCTTATTGAATAGCAGAGCAAGTATGAAGGGCTGAGGGGCATATTCTTGTTTCATTTTTGAATATTTGTAATAAAGAACTTGTGTGCTGGATTTTTTTTTCCCTGTGACTATGTTTAGAAATAGCAAACCACTATTTGAATTGCTTTCCAGTAATTTAGCCACAAACTTCTATGGCAACTTTTCTTCACATCTTTAGCAGTTTTTATTTCAAGAGAAATGAAAGATTGACCCATTCTCTTGCAAGGCCAGAACTAAAGTTTTGTTTTAATATCCAGTACTTGAAGAATGTCCAAAGACAAGCAAGCTTTCTAAATAAAGAATTGTAATGATAAGGAATTAAAACTTTGTCGTTTTGTTTTCTCTCATTGTCACAAAGTGTACTATGCATATGACCTCAATCTCTGCTTCTTAACTTCCTAAGACCCTAAGCATAATGGAGAATGGTCTCAGTATATTTGTCTCAAACACAGTGCAACATCCACAAAGGCCAATATGTCATTTAAACCTAACATCTGTACCATTTACATTGACATCTTCATACTAAAATTTCTCCTGTAGGTCTGTACTATTAAGAAAGTAAAATGTTTTCCACTGGTCTTTTACATTCCCAAGAAAGAGTTCATCCTGTGCCTCCACATCCCCTAATTCTGGAGCTGTCATATACTGCTTTAGTTTAATTTCCTATGCTGCTGCTGTCGTGTTAGCCTGGTCTGTCTTGACACATGTAAGGTTCCTACCAGTGGAGTTCCTGCATGGTTTGAATTGTGCCCTGTTTCATCACATGCTTGCTGTTGGTGTACTTTTTGAATAGTTGTTTCTTCCTCACTCCTGTCAAGAATTTCATTTCTGTAATAACTTTCTTATTAGGGCAGAATTATTCTTTCCTGTTGCTAACCATACACTCTGCCGTGGACCTTTTGTATTTTTCCATATTTGGTTCAGCATCTGGGGACACCGAGAAGTGCATTACCCCTATCACCATTAAGCATCAACCTGGGCATTTTCCCCACTTGTAGATTTAGGTTGCTCGGCTAGCATCACGGTTTACCATCAGTGCACATGCACTTCACTCTTACCAGTCACCTACAATTCTGTCAGTCTGGTTACTGTTGCCACTTTGTAATTAGGTGAGATCTCCGCTGCTGTGAGTGAACAGGCTGAATTGAACACAACGACACACAGAGGATGATAAGAAAGGACATCTGATCTGGAGCCCTCAAAACTTTGCCTCCAATTCTATCGAATCGTAAAAGTTGATAATAAGGTAATCTTATAGTTTTTGTGTATGATCTTCTTGTAGTAATCAGAATAAAATTAATGAGTTAAGAAAGCAAATCGAGATATATTGGTATAATTTGGTGGTGATTGCTGCAGTATAGTTCCAGAGAGACCAAGACTGGGAACTGAATATCCAAGGATATGCAGTGTTTCAGAAGAATAAACAAAAAGGAGGTAGCTGTCTAATTGGGTGAGCTTCTGAATATTGTGAAATTGTGTCTTATTCTCAGATGTGCCACTTGGCATCCTTGTATGAATTGATCAACCTATATAAAGCATCAATGAACGAATGTGCTGATTCCTCTAGCTCTGAATCATTCACAAAGCTCTCTGAGGAATTCATGTGAACACCAAATGTTACTTGAGTGAGAGAATATCTGCTAAGGCTTCACCAACAGTCACATGGCTACTGAGGTCACTTTTTGCATCACAGCATACCCTGGCATTCACCTACATATACATTAGCCCTATCTCTGCAGCCTGTCTCAGTTAATTACTGCGTTGCTGCTGAAAAAGCATGTGCTCTTATTTTGATGAAGTGGTGTAGCATGTGCCAAATTACCCTGGCTCATGAGCCATGTTGTGTTAAATACCTGCAGGACTCCTCCAGAGCAGGTCAGGCAGTGCAATTATTAGGAGAAAGTGAGGACTGCAGAGGCTGGAGATCAGAGCTGAAAATGTGTTGCTGGAAAAGTGCAGCAGGTCAGGCAGCATCCAAGGAGCAGGAGAGTCAACATTTCGGGCATGAGCCCTTCTTCAGGGCTTCCTGAAGAAGGGCTCATGCTCGAAATGTCGACTCTCCTGCTCCTTAGATGCTGTCTGACCTGCTGCGCTTTTCCAGCAACACATTTTCAGTGCAATTATTAATCAGGCACATGATAAATTATTTGGATGGGTTGGATCAGCTGGTGTACAAAGCAACATGATGCTAATAGTGTGGATTCAAATTCTGCTTCCCATGAAGGTCCTATCTTCTCAATGCCATCCCTGGCTGGAGGTGTGGTGACCACGAGACATTTATCTCATTGATGAGAGAATAGCCCTCTAGAGTCCACTGACTTTATCTTTATAATCTACTTGGCACATTTGGTTCAGCAACATTGTTATTATATATATGTCGTGCCAAAAAGGCATGATGTGTGGCCTGGAGTTGTAGGCCATATCAAATGATCACCTTTGTCACACAGTCACCTCCAGTTTGCTCTGATGGTTCAAGTGCAAATGATATAGCAGGCTGCTGCAGAATGAAAATGACTGTCAGGTTGTCAAACTTTGACCTGAATGTAACATTGCACATGAACATTAAGGGATAAAGTCTCTTACTGTTGCAGTGCATCTTTGTTTTGATGTGTGCCAGCTTAGAAGTGACATGCCTGCAATTCCTATGGAGCTCCATGTTTGCTCTGCCTGATCCTTTAGTAAGAGAGAAGAAATGCACTGTCCTTCTCAGAGTTTTAGTGATCCTTACAGAACAGGATAATGGTGGACTGGAAAATATTGCAGGGATTGCTTGCTCCATCTATGAGGAAGGCATGTCCATAAAAGTTGGTCATAGTCAAGGTTGTCTTTAGAACCACTGGCCACATTTTCGATGGTTTGCTTGGAGCTGCGGTGTGGCTGCAACAGGGAACAGAATTCAATAAAGACATCTTTAGTGAAGTAACAGCAGTTAATACATTGTTCATCACTTATGTTTAGGGAGGAGAATTACATCCTGAATGCCCTTGACTAATACAACCAGTTCCACCTCTCTCTTCCAGAAGCTTGTTATAAGCTGTGTCCCTTCCACTTTATTTATCTTATCATGTTCCAATCTAAGGAGATGTATACAATAATGTTCATGTCAAAAAACAATTGATTTGCGTGGAATGCTTGAAGAAAGGACAACAATCTACAGCACATATCACTCCCTATAGACATCCAGGGCTTCAAACAACTCCAAAACCGCTAACCCCTTTGACAATCATACCTTAGTGAGTAAGATCAATCAGAAATGAACCTGAAAGCAGTTCAGGTTATTTTACATGAGTGAGAAGGGAAAAGAGTCATATTGAATGATGGGAGAAATTGTAGTGTAATCGCTGGAATGGACAAATTGAGCCAATCGTCATATTTTGTGTAATTCTATGCAATATTTTGGTACAATCAACATTTTCAGGTATGAGATATATTTTGTGCATATCCTGCTATTGTGATGTAAGTAGGTTCCACAATGGTGAACATTGTAACCCACTGTAAGACAAAATCATATTTATCTTTGCCTGTTTCAATCACTTTGAGTGAGATAGCTGTTCCTTTATGTTTTTTTCATATTAATGAGTGTAAGTTGGTGGTAGTGGAGTCCTCTGGGTGGAATTTGTTTCGTGATCTTTAAGTGAAACCTCACAGAAGAATGGTGTGACAGATCTTGGAAGAAGTTTAAATGTTGAGGAGAACAGTGCAGAATATCAAAGGGCATTGTCAAGTTGATGAAGTGGGTGAATAGATGGCAGATGAGGACCATACGACCATAAGACATAGGAGCAGAAATTCGGCCATTTAGCCCATCGGGTCTGCTCCGATATTCAAGCATGGTTGCTAAGTTTTTCAATCCCATTCTCCTGCTTCCTCTCTGTAACCACTGATCCCCTTGATACTCAAGAACCTATCTATCTCAGTCTTAAATATACTCAATGACCTGGCCTCCACAGCTTTCTGTGGCAGTGAATTCTATAGATTCACCACACTCTGGCTGAAGAACTTTCCTCTTATCTCCATTCAAAAAGGTCTTCCCTTTACTCCAAGACTGTAACCCTAGATCCTAGTCTCTCCTACAAATGGAAACATCTTCCCAACATCTACTCGATACAGGCCATTGAGTATTCTGTATGTTACAGTTAGATTCCCCCCTCATCCTTCTAAACTTCATTGAGTATAGACGCAGAGTCCTCAAATATTCCTCATATATTCCTCAGATGTTAAGCTATTCATTCCTGGGACCATTCTCGTGAGAAGAATGATGTAATACGACTTGGTACAAAGAACATGGAAATCTGTTCTATTCAAAAGGATGTTCAAGAGCACAGAGACTTGGGAGTATATTTAGATAAGTCATTGAAGGTGTCACAGCAGATTGAGAGCTAATTAAAAAAGGGAATAGTATTCATAAATAGGGGCATTGGATATAGAGCAGAGAGGTTGCATTGAATTGATATTAGACAGTTGTTCCACCTCAGTTGGAATATTGTGAACAGTTCATGGTGTTAAATTTGAGAGAATATGTGAACACATTGAAAAGAGTAAAAACAATACTGCAGATGCTGGAAACCAGATATCTGGATTAGTAGTGCTGGAAGAACACAGCAGTTCAGGCAGCACCCAAAGTGCAGTGAAATCGATGTTTCGGGCAAAAGAAGGGCTTTTGCCCAAAACGTCAATTTCGCTGCATTTTGGATGCTGCCTGAACTGCTGTGCTCTTCCAGCACCACTAATCCAGATACATTGAAAAGAGTGCAGAATGTGTTTACTTGATGGTTGCAGGGATAAGAAAATTCAATTACGAGGAAAGATTGGAGAAGTTGTAACTGTTTCTGTGGAAAGGAGAAGTCAGAGGGGAGATATGATAGAGTTTCAAAGTCACAAGGAGTTTGAACAGAATGGAAAGGGATGTACTGTGTCAACTTGAAAAGTGATTGAGAACCAGAAAGCACCATTTTAAAGTGTTTTGCAAAAGAAGTAAATGCAAGATAACTTTAAAAATGGGTTTGTACAGCAAGTGACCAGGTTTGGAACGCATTGCCTTGAAGTGTGGTGAAGACAAGTTCAACTAAGGCACTGAAGAGCATGTTTGATGATCATTTCAAGAAAAACAATGTTCAGGATTATGAGAAAAAGGTGAGGGCCTGGCACATAGTGAAAATACTCAAAACCAGTGTAGAAACAATGAGCCAAACTGACTCTTTTTGTATCATTAGAATTTCATGATTCTGTATACCTTGACTGAAAACAATATTATGGGTATGAGACTGAGAAAACAGTTTGGGTACTTAGTCTAGACATAAGCCTGCTGGAATTTTCAAGACTGCAAATTAATTTAAACCTGTACTGACACCATAAGCAAAAAGGGAACCTCTTGTGTGTTCATTATAGTCATAAAAATGACTCCTCTGTTCTAGTATTGGAGATTAAGAAGGATATTAGAGTTAACATCCTAAGGTAACTGCTGGTCATCCCATACCTTGGGGTGTGGCCCAGAGATACTGCATCTGAAAGGATCTTAAAGAGGACAGTGATGCCATTAAAAACGAAATAAATGGGCCAATACCAAGTATTACATTATTTGGCATATAACCATTGCAAAAATATGGATATGAAAGGAAACTTTGACAAGGATTTGTTGCTGCAGTGAGTAGAGTGATTGAGTTAACCCAATCTGAAGATGTCAAGGGTCGACGACCTGAGGTTGACCCCAGCTCACAGAATGTTTGAGTACTCCGTGCTAGTGTAAGGAAGCACTATTGTTTCGTAGTTTATAAAAGGTGTCCGACATTTAGTAGAACAGTACCCAAGTTCTTGTATGCCATTGATTTCTAGAATAAAGAAAGGAATATTTTGGTCCAGGGAAAGAGTCTTGCACCATGTAACTTTATCTTAATATTTCCTACTGGTTCTTATTGAGCGGGAGAATAGTGTTTAGCCTCAGTGCTCCTGTCCACACTTTGAATCTGGACATCTATTCTTCCATACCTGCTTTCTTGCATCTTAATACCAGCTGTACTTTCTGTAGTAACTTTAAATATCATCTACCTGTACTGGATGTCAGATCGGCATTTATATCAAATTATCAAAATTTAATTTAATTTCTCCAAGCTGCTGAAATCCACTCAAGCAAGATTATATCTTTGTATTTGGTTCATTCACTATATATTAAAGCTTATGACCATCTATAGGTGACTTGCAGAACATTAGCATGTTAATGCAATTAATAATACAGGAAACATTACTTCAAATTTCAACCCAGCAGTTGAGAATTTGCATTCCGTTTCAAATATGTGAAAACAAAACTACTATCATTTAAAAACAAACCAAATTTAAACTGATTCACTTTTAGCTCATAGGGAAGGAAAGTCGATGTTCTTACCTGATCTGGTCCATATTTAACATGAGTGACCAAGGAAGTTATTTAGTTGTTTCAAACTCCTATGAGTGGGATACTGACTAATATTCTCAATGCTACCAAGAGACCATCTAAAGACGCATGGTCATACCCAAGTTGATTATCTGTAACAGTACAAATTATATCCTGTCTAAAACAGTGGACCGAATTTTCCCTCTGGGGTGAGAATATAGATTGGAATTGTTGCCCTCTGATAAACAATTACTAATGTCATGAGGGATTCCCTAAATTGGCCAAGAATCAGCTTAACAGCCCAATTAAAGATAGTGAGGAAGCTCTTCAAGCTGGGCAGCTACCTTCCAGACCGAAAAGTGCAACAGAGAACAAAGAAAGTATACAACCCAGGAACAGGCACTTCAGCCCTTCAAGCCTGAGCTGATCCAAATGTACTGTCTAAACCTGTCGGTCAATTCCTAAGCATTTGTATCCCTCTGCCACAAAGATATCTGTCAGGGCCCCAGGTATTTCCTCTCTCACCTCCCTCAGCAACCTGGGATAGGTCCCATCCAGTCCTGGGGATTTGTCCACCTTAATAACCTCTAGCTTATCCAACACATCTTCCCTACTTATGCCAACATGATCCAGACTAATCAAACTTCTACCTCTAATTTCAAGATTCATTATGTTCCTCTCCTCAGTGAACACTGATGCAAAGTAATCATTCAGAATCTTACCCATTTTCTCAGGTTCAACACACAGCCTTCCTTCATTATCTTTTAGTGGACCAATCCTTTCTCTAGTTACCCGCTTGCTGCTTATATAAGAATAAAATGCTTTGGGATTTTCCTTAATTCTGCTCGCTAAAGCTATTTCATGACCCCTTTTAGCCCGCTTGATTCCTTGTTTAAGATTTATCCTACTCTTCTGATATTTCTCCAGGGTCTGTTATGTTCTTAGCTGCCTAGACCTAATGTACGCTTCCCTTTCCCTCTTGGCTAGTTGCACAATTTCTGCTGTCATCCACTGTTCACGAATCTTGTCCTTCCTATTCTTTGCCTTCAACGGGACATGCCTATCCTGCACTACCGTTAATCTATCTTTGAAAGCCTCCCACATCTCAAATGTGGACTTCTCTTCAAATAACTGTGTCCAATCCACATTTCTGTGCTCCTGCCTAATTTTGATATAATTGGCTTTGGCCCAGTTTAGTGCTCTTCCCTGAGGACCACTCTCTTCTTTATCTACGAGTATTCTAAAACTTACAGAATTGTGGTCACTGTTCCCAAAGAAATCCCCCACCGCAACTTCTACCACTTGTCCTGGCTCGTTCCCCAGTACCAGGTTCAATATAGCACTGTCCTTGATGGTCTATTGACATACCGCTCTAGAAAACTCTCCTGGACGCTTCATAAAAATTCTACACCATCCAGACCTTTGATGGTAAGTGTATCCCAGTCAATGTTGGGAAAATTAAAATCTCCCATCACCACTACCCTATTGCCTCTACACCTATTCATAATCTGTTTATCTATTTGTTCTACCTCACACTCACTGTTGGGAGGTCTGTAATACAGCCCGAACAATGTAACTGCACCCTTCTTATTTCTCAGCTCCACCCATAATGCCTCACGACCCAACACCGCCATAGTGTCCTCCTTTAGCACAGCTATGATATCGTCCCTGATCAGCAATGCAACTCCACCCCTTCTTTTACTTCCCTCCCTGTCCTGTCTGAAACATCTATATCCTGGAACATTTAGTTGCCCATCATCACGCCTTCCTTTAACCAAGTCTCTGTGATGGGAATAATGTCATACTCCCAAGCACAAATCCAAGCCCTAAGTTCATCTGCCTTACACACTATATTCCTTGCATTAAAGTAGATGCATTTCAGGCCACCAGTTCTTTTGCGCTCACCTGCTCTCTGCCTATTCTTCTCTTTATTAATGTTATCTTCATAATTCTTACAGTCTCCAGTCTCCACCTCGCTGCCTAGTTGTTTTCTCTTCTGGTTCCCAGTCCCCTGCCACATTAGTTTAAAACCTCCCCAACAACAGTAGCAAAAACTGCCCCAAGGACATTGGTTCCAGTCTGGGTCTGATGTAGACAGTTGCAATGGAACTTAAGAAAGACAGAGGGTGCTTCACAGTGGAAGTAACCACTCTACAATTATTTAAACATAAATCCTAAAATAATTTTAAAACTATTTTGAAGACATGTAAGGAGCAAGAGTGCCAGTGAGGAACCCCTCAGCAGTAGGTCTATGTTTGCCTCTGCAGTCAGGTGGACAGAGAGGGCTTTTAGATAATTCCAATCAGCCATCTTTAATGGACACCAAAAGGGTCTTATTAAGTCTATCATAGAATGAATGCGATCGCCACATAAGATCCAAATAGTGAAATTAATATTTTATAGGCCAAAGTCACAAAACGTCAGTACATTAACTTAGCAAATATGAATGGAAATAAAAGAGTCCTCGCACGGTCATTTCTCATTTCAATTAGTGCAAAACCACTTGGAAATCTGTTGATAGATGTATCATTTCAAACATTGTAGGCAATAGTTTGAAGATTAATTTGGACGTAAAATTGAAATCTTATTTCAGAGGACTTGCCACCCAGCCATCTCTTGTCACAGGCAGAATTTTGTTCAGTGCTCCAATGTGTGTGGATGAATGAGATAGCTCAGGCTTCAAACTTCTCTCCATTTATCAGCTATGTTCCTCTATCAAGAGATAATACTTTTGGAGAACTATTTAATGTACAGTGAAATTTAATAAGTCATAAAAATGAGAGAGTGCTTCAGAGAATGAGGGCTGACTTTGACATTCTTCCAGAAAGTTATATTACAAGGGTAGAGAAGGCCATCGTTTGCAATCCTAATATGGGCATGAAAATTAAATCTTATTAAAAATACTTAAAGCAGGTAATAATCAAAATGTCCTTGTAAATGAGACATTTACATCAATATCGCTCCTTTTCCCAAATGATAGAGTAGGGGAAGGGGGAGGGGGAATCAGAAAATGGAAAAGGTCAATGCTGAGTGAAAAATTTAATAACTTACCAAATGGCAATATTTTAAAAGTTCTCTGACAGGAAAAGGATTCATTGTGTATAAACATCCTTTCCTCTCCCATGATGCCACTGCAGACACCCATCCAGTTCAATAAAGACGTGGCTCAAACCACGTTATCCTGTGGCTATGTAGCATGGTGCTATCCTGGAACTGAGATTCAATGTTGAATATCTGTATAAAAGCTCAGCTGAATGAAACCGAATAGGCAGTTTTTCCACTCATAATGACAACATGATGAAATTATGATGGATGTAATTAACAAACCAGAGCAGCAATGAGTGCAACACATTTATTATTATTGAGAAGAGATTGCTTCAAAGTGCTTTCCACTGTCAATTTCTTCAAAGACCAGCAAAACACAGATTGTAGAAATGTTGACAGCTTAAAAGGATGCTTTGAGCCCTAAGCAAGTGTAGCATATGACCACTTCATGTTCAAGATAAGAGATTGAGTTAAAAGAGATCCAAACAATCCATGTGTGACTTCATTAACACAGCTCTTTGAACCCTGTGAATTCAGGCATTTCAAAAATGATGAAATCAATGATAGGATCACCTTTGACATAGGAGATCCTACAATAACAGCACTGCAGGTAAAGGAAGTGAATCTGACTCTTGAAGAATTGATAAACATATGCACAGGCTCTGAACTTTGTAAATCAAAAGCTGCAGCATATACATGGGAGAACAGATGAGTATATCCACAATGTGGAGAAGCAGCTCCAAGCTGTTTACTATGTTGATAAGCAGCTCAGTATTTTCAAAAAAAAATCCTCAAAGTTCAAGCACGATGAATTGGAAGAAATAAACAAAAATCCACAGAAAGGCCAACAATAAAGAAATCAAGACCAAAAGAGAAGTTGTATCATTTCATATCACTTTGAAAAAATGTTTTACCGTCAAAAAACTAAACCGTTTTGCATGCAAGTGTTTATCCAGGGGAAAAAAAAAGACATCAAACTTCAGTTCTCATGGCGCTGATCGTAACCTAAAGCTGGAGGGTTTGAGTTGGAATGAGAGGTTGGACATTTTGGGACGTTTTTTCCTGGAGTATAGCTGGGCAAAGGTTGTAGCAGCTGCCAGATCAGTTAAAACATTAGCTGGCACATAAATGGTTGTAATTGATACTTTTTTGTTGGTGGCAATTCGCTTTTGCATTATACGCACGTCAGTGGTCAGAGTTGGTTGATAACTGGCTGCAGAAGGAATATGCCCAAGATGATCTTGTGGAAGTTTATGAAATCATGAGAGACTTAGATAAGGTGAATAGCCAAGGTCTCTTCCCCATGGTAGGGGAGTTGAAAACTAGAAGGTGTAGATTTAAGGTGAGAAGGGAAAGACTTAAACTGGACCTCAGGGGCAGCATTTTCACACAGAAGGTAGTGAGTATATGGAACAAGCTGCCACAGTAAGTGGTAAGAACTAGTACAAGTAGAACATTGAAAAGACATTTGGACAGGTACATGGTTAGGAAAGATTTAGAGAAATATGGGTCAAATGCAAGCATTTGGGACTCGTTCAGTTTAAGAAACCTAGGTAGCATGGACAACTTGGACCAAAGGATCCATTGCCATGCTGTATGACTCTATGACTCTTTGACCCCACGTCAAATAATTATAATGCAGGTGATGCACAAGTTAGAAATGGAAATGGCACCTTAACTCAAAGAAAGCTTACAAGTAAAATATTATTTGAGTTAACATTGCGCTGTTTAATGTTAAATGGGGACTACATGCATATTTCTTGCAATTAACAGCACAAAATAAAACAAATTGGTTATTATTTTGTTGCAAGTGTGTGGGTGGTTGCAAATTAATTGTGGTGTTTCCTGCGTGGAACAATGATTATGCATCAAAAGATCTTCATTGACCATAAAGCGCGTTGAGTATTTGGTAGTTGTTAAAATTGTTATGTAATTGAAAATCTCTGACAGCTGTTGAAGTAGAATTAGGTGACCAAGCATGAAAAAGAAAGCTGTTTGACCGCAACCTCACATACCTACCTTTCAGAGGCATTTCTCGATAACCATATTACTCAGTGGGAATATTGCATAGCCCTGGAGGTCACCCTTCAACATGTTGTATGGCATTCCACCATACTATATAAGTTTAGAACAGATCTATAAGTTCCAAGCTGAGTATTCATGAGGCTCTGTAATCTACAATTAGCAGTGGAATTGGATTCAATCAAAACCTCTAACCTTATAGTTTGGTATATCTCACTCTATGATTAACATCAGCTTAAAGGACCAAACCTGATTCAATGAAGAAGAGCAGAACAAGGCATGACAAAGATGAGGTGATGCGACGACATATGCTGGTATGTAAGCCAAATGGATGTTGTGGATGGATCTAGACAATCCTACAATCAAATCATACTTCTGCTGCGCTTATACATTGTGGTGTGAATGGTAGTAGGCAATTCAAGAAATGAGTACAGGAAAAGTCTTCATGACTATCCCCAACCATTAATGAAGGAGGAATCCAGCATATGAATGAGAAAGACAAAGCAAAAGAGTTCAGCCTGAAACCATCTTCAGCTCGTATTCCTGAGAGGGTGATACTGAGGAAGTTAGAAAGCTACAAAAGAATAAGTTCCATTTTTAATTCTTTATCATGATATATTGGGAACTCAAGGGTTAAACATTCCACTGCTAAAAGGACTCACTGCAGTATTAGGTTAAAAATAACACCGCCAGGGTATAGTCCAACAGGTTTATTTGGAAGCACTAACTTTCAGAGCGCTGCTCCTTCATTCACAACCACGAAAGTCTGGATTGAACAGAACAGAGTGGTAAGGGTGCCCAGGGCTATTTTACCACAGACTGCTCCTTGTCTTCGGCCACACAATCTGTCCCTCACCCAGTGGAACCTCGAAGAGGTTGAACGAACCACCCAGACCCAGCTAGTAAGGTAGGAAAGTTTTTGTCAGATTGCTCATAAATGATGAGGGGTGACTTTAGCTACTGCTGATTGTTCCTGCAGGAAAACGGTCAGGACTGGGGACCCCAGTCAGGAAGTGGTCATCACTACCTTATGGATTCTGTTTAGGGAGCTGCCTGTTTCGGATATGGCAGGTGGAAATTAATATATAATAAGGAAAGAGGGCAGGCTCAGTAAATTTCTCACCCTGCAGTATTGATTGGCCAGTGGAAATATTTTAAAACAGAGCAAGGAGTCATAAGGGAAAATGGGACAATCCCTCGATGTAGTTGGGAAGGGGAACAATCAGTGGCGAAAATACCTGATCAGGAAAATGTTATAGGGGTTGTAGGTCCCTCAGAGAGATTGGTCATTTTGGTAAATTGTTATATAAAAACTAAAGGATATCCACTTTGAATTTTTGAGTGATTGTGATGGTATGTGTGGTGGAAGTTTTCATTTGAATGATGAATTGATTCCAAAACTATGATTTAGCACTTTTAATTGCAATTGCATTAGAATAATTGACTAGGATGCCAGTGTTTAGTCCTGTCTGTGCGGGTTTTGTGTTGTTGTTTGTTCTTTGTTTCTTGTTTGTTTACCTTCAGAATGCTGCGTTGAACTCTAAAATGCCGGGGAAAGGCTGCCCTCTGGGAGCAGTAAGCCTTGTCTCACTGAAAAGGGCGGCCAGTATTGGTCTGCTGTCTCACAGAGGATACAGAAGCACGTTGCTGCAAGAGTAAGGTTGGGGGAGAGAGGAAATATAGAGGGTGTGTGTGGAGACCCTTTGTCAGGGATGATTCATGTGATTTGCATGCATTTAGGAAGGTGGCTGGGGGGCATCAGTCCCCTAAAATTAAAGAGATCACAGACAGCATCCCGAGGGCTCTTTCGGGAAGCCCGCCCACCACCCTATCGCCCTATTCCCCTCAGAACCCCCAAAGTTACCATCAGCGCTGAACAACCTGACACTTGGGTGGACCTGGTCGTTACTTTGGTCCCTCTCGGCCAGGAGGGGGGAGGCTGTTACAATTCTCAACACTGCCTGACAAGTTACTCATGTCACTTCTCAACAGGGTCCTAGTGTCTGGATGGGAAGAGCTGGTGATTTGTGAAGCCTATCTGCTCACTTTTTAACATAACATCTAAACCTAACATTGAGGGAAATCACTTCAGGCTTAAACATTTGTTCATTAAGTTGAGGAATTACAGTGAACTTTATATAGTTTAATTCAAAACATTGTAAAACATTATAAAGGTGGATCTGGATGTACCAAACCAACGATATTGTTTTCCAAAAATGATACTGGCTGAATTAATTTTTTTATTTCTGACTCGTTTATCTCCTCTTAATTTTAAGACTGCTACATCTCCTTTGTAAGTATGGAATGGCAGTTGTTGCTTTATTTTGTCAATGTCCTTTCCTCACTGAGAATTGAAGTGTCAGTTCAACATTATCTTGCAAAACAAATCGTGTAACAAAGGTTAAGATACTGTTGTAAATATCTATGTCTTTATTTGTGCATGTGAGGCATCTTGACAAGACTTTTATTAATGTTGCTGTAGTCATTTCACAGCCTAGGGCATTGGTCATTTACAATAACTGATCAGAACTGCTTTAAAAAAACAAATTGGGGATTTAAATTGAAAGACTAGAACCAGGTAATTATAACGGAGTTCAGAGTTGGAAACTGCACATTTTACATTATAGCATTGGATATTGATTAAATGAATTTCCAGACCCTTAAACTCCAACTCGATAGGAAAAAGCTTGTGATTTGGTCAGCTGAGTGGGATATGCACGTAATGGAACAATCCTGCTACAATTTCATATATACAACACTAAGCATATTTGAATCATCTCTGTGACTTTGAAAAGTGTTTGCTCGTTCTTATTACTTCACAGTGCGATGTCTAGTCACTTGTTTAGTTTCCATCTCTCATTAAGTATGCATATTACTCAATATTTTAAAACAATTTGTAATATCCTGAACTACATTATCACAGTTAATTAACTATTTGATTAATTAACAAGACTTTATACCTTTCCACATTGTCAGTGATCTGTGTCATTGCCTCATGTTACTTTAAAGCATGGCAAATCTAATTAATGGGATTCTTTACACTACTATTTCTGGACAATATGGAGGCAATACTTCTCTTCGAAGTTGAAATTGGATGTATTCATGACATGCTAAAAAAGGGGAACAGGAGAAACAGTGTAAAGAAGCTAAAGCTGAGTCAGATAAACAAGAGGAGTTAAAGCAACAAAGTTCTAGAAAGAATCTAAGCACTTCTCGGGATCCCAATCTGGCTTACCCACCCCTACTTGAGGAGGGAGAGAATGATACCGAGGTAGAGGGGAAATGGGGGATGATGCCCTAGTGTGCCAGCACCTCCCATTGAGCCAACTATGACTCTGTCCCCGCTGCTGTACCCGAGTCCCGAGAAATTCTGTGTAGCTGATTGGGTTAAGATACGCTTCAGTAAACCAACGGTACCTTTGCACTGGAGTTCACCATCTCCATGTCACCCCGCCAAAACAATACTCCCCATAAGATAGCTACCGAACCCCAAGGCAGATGACCCACCAACTATCCGGGTCTATGCCCCCTGGAAACCCCAATAAATGATCACAATAATGAATTAGGCTCGGGGTCCTAAAGATAAACCTGCCTAATTCGCTCAATACATCTGGTGCACAATTCAAATGAACTATGCAACACACCGGGATCTGTTTGGCCTCTGTTGTATAATCTTGTCATCAGAAGTTACTAAGTGGCAGGAACAAATGGGTGAGAATGACGGAAAGGGCCCGGTCCACATTTATGAGGACTTAAATGACAGATTGAAAGAAGACACTCAAGTGAACCAAATTGTCCAGTCGTTAGAGCGTGCCCTGCAGCAGCCTATCAACATTATCAAGGTCCTGGACTACAGACCCAAGGTGGGAGAGAATGGGGAAGACTTTTGGGAAAGATTTGTTGCCTGATATGGGACTTTTGCTGGGGAATCAAGCTTTTAACTGCGGCAAGATGCACCATTCTTTAACTCAATGGTTCTACAAAGTGTCTCTAATTGTCACTGACATGATGCATACAAAAATATGGACTGGTCTGAAAACACCAGGTCAGAGATGAGGAGAGCCTTTACTTGTTACTGGGATGGTCAGAACGGTGGCACGGTGGCACAGTGGTTAGCACTGCTGCTTCACAGCACCAGAGATCCGGGTTCAATTCCCGACTCAGGTGACTGACTGTGTGGAGTTTGCACATTCTCCCCGTGTCTGCGTGGGTTTCCTCCGGGTGCTCCGATTTCGTCCCACAGTCACAAAGATGTGCAGGTCAGGTAAATTGGCCATGCTAAATTGCCCATAGTGTTAAGTAAAGGGGTAGGGGTCTGGGTGGGTTGCGCTTTGGCTGGTCGGTGTGGACTTGTTGGGCCGAAGGGCCTGTTTCCACACTGTAATTAATCTAATCCAATCTAAAAAAAAACAACCTCAAGTTGTGTTCACAAGGTCACACAAAACTGAGTTTGTTCAGCTGCCCCACAATCAGAATACACCTAAAGCCAGTACTGATGAATTTCATTGGGACTGGAATACCACAGACCTGCCTCTTGAACATGCGGAGTTCACTTATGTGGATGGCAGCTCCTTTATTTCACCTACAGGTCAATGATGCTCTGGATATGTGATTGCTACAGATCCTGAAGTGAGCATGCAAGCTTTGAGACTCCACTCTCAGCACAGAAGGCTAAGTTGTTTGCCCTCACACAGGCTTGCATCCTGGTGGAAGGGAAATTGTCCAATACTCTCGTTATGCTTTCAGCGTTGCCCATGAGTACGGCGCTTTATGGGAGCATAGGGGATTTTTAACCCCCATGGGGCAACCCATTAGTAATGCTGCATTTGTGCATAGTCTTTTGCAAACCTCATAGTTACCATCCAACCTAGCAGTGATCAAATACTCAGCCCACACTGGTGCCACTGACAGAATCTCCAAGGGCAATGTGCAAGTAGATGCCACCGCTAACCAGGCCGCCTTACACCCCACTCTCCTGCTTACATTGGGCTCACAGCAACACCTCATTACAAAAAGTATGAGGACGGGTATGCCAGACCTGGGTGAGATACGTAACTTACAGGGGGACGCCCCTGCAGAGAAGCACAGACGGTGGTCACAGACTGGGTGCACCCTTGATGTTCATAGCAAACTGTGGATGACCTCTGCAGGACAGGTCTGTGTTCCTTCTTTTATTTTTACCAATATTGGTAGATTGTGTACACAACTGTACATACCTAGGCAAGGAGGGAATGGTCAGCACTTTGCTACAGACCTGGTGAAACCCTGATTCCCAAAACAATGGCTGAGAAATGAACCAAAGTATGCTTGATACGCAAAAAGACAAAGACAAAATAATTCCTTGAGGTTTTGGGATTACCTCCTTGCCTGGTGGGCCTTTCAACTGTCTACAGCTAGATTTCATAGAATTACCAAGGGTACAATGCTATAAGTATTGTCTGGTAAGAGTAGATGTCTTCAGCAGATGAATTGAGGCAATCCTGACAATGGATAACACGGCTGCAACAGTGGTAAAAATATTGTTGAGGGAAATAATTCCCTGCTATGGACTCCCAGAGACAATAAGCTCAGACAATGGGCCATACTTTATGGCTAAAATTAACCATGGGATCTGCAGGGAATGAGCAATAAAACAACAATTTCACTGCACTCACCACCCAAAAGTGGTTGGAGTGGTAGAATGAGCAAATAGCACCTTAAAAAAATAAGATGGCAAATTTAAAGCAGAAAACTGGCCTAAACTGGTTTAAGGTCCTAAACTTGCCCTGTTCCACATGAGGGTTATCCCTTCAAGCAAGACCAGTTTGTCTCCTGCTGAGGTGGTTTACAGGAAGCCCATGATGTCCCCATGGGGACCTGGGATAGTCCGATCTCCCCTCCTTGAAAGGTTAAATATGAACACCCTGGGAGAGGAGATGAGGGCATTCCTGCAGAGACTAACCAAATCTCTCAAAAGTTTACATTTATATGTACGTCAGGCTTATCGAGAGAGTGATGATCTGCCTGAAGGGAACTACCTCACTGCTGAGCCAGGGGATTTTGTCCCGATAAAAGACTGGGAACAAACGAAGCTGGGAGCA
Organism: Hemiscyllium ocellatum; assembly: GCF_020745735.1. Lineage (NCBI taxonomy): Eukaryota > Metazoa > Chordata > Chondrichthyes > Orectolobiformes > Hemiscylliidae > Hemiscyllium > Hemiscyllium ocellatum. The sequence continues at coordinate 78,967,981 of NC_083411.1, read as the reverse complement.
AGATGGAAAGGACCATTTCAGGTGCTGTTGACCACCTCCAAGGCTGTGAAAGTACAAGGGCAGCCCTGCTGGATACACAGAACTGACTGCAAAAGAATCAGCTTGGAAACCAACACCGATTAAGGACAAAGATGTTTTCCAAACTCATGACTTTGGCGATTTTGGGGAATATGACCTTGGGAACAGATGGATTTCAAACTGACACCTCTCTGCATAATACCTTTTAGCATCTGGTCTACCAGACAGCCCATGTGATGGGGAGAGACACCTGCTACTGGGTATGTGTCCACACGCCACCCCACTCGGGGGTGGGAGGGGGGAATCCTTTGTGGCCCATATCTTTTCGCTGACCCGAACTGGCTGAAAGGCTTTGCCGCAGTAGCCATTCTGGTGAACCTGCTAACACCGAACGTGCTCAGGAATGGCAGTTGGCAGGGTATAACCTGACCATATTCAGGGACTGGTATCAGCCTAATTACAACCAATCACCTAGACCTCCCTTGTTGTTCTCAACAACTCCATTGACTACACTATTTGTTTCAGGCAGGAAGGAAAGTCCTCTAAAGATACTTGTATCGGGATGAGTAAGTGCTGTTTTGCTATCCCCAGGGTCAAGCCTATTCAGAATTTAACGGAATATGACTACTTTGTACTTAATTGGTCTGCTATGGGCGGCACGGTGGCACAGTGGTTAGCACTGCTGCCTCACAGCGCCTGTAGACCCAGGTTCAATTCCCGACTCAGGTGACTGACTGTGTGGAGTTTGCACGTTCTCCCCGTGTCTGCGTGGGTTTCCTCCGGGTGCTCCGGTTTCCTCCCACAGTCACAAAGATGTGCGGGTCAGGTGAATTGGCCAAGCTAAATTGCCCGTAGTGTTAGGTAAGGGGTAAATGTAGGGGTATGGGTGGGTTGCGCTTCGGCGGGTCGGTGTGGACTTGTTGGGCCGAAGGGCTTGTTTCCACACTGTAAGTCTAATCTAATCTATCCCAAAGAGAACATCAGGCTGCTTCTGGAATAACCTTGTTCCTAGGTTGTGGTGAGGGCACAGTTTCCACCTTAACACTTACAGTGGCACATATTTTATTTGTGGATTGAAAGCCTACCCCTGGGTCCCTCCAATTGGAGGGAGTTGTGTTACATGGGGTATATTGTACCCTGAATTCGTGTTTTGGACAACTTACCCTCACCCCTGATACCCAGAAGGTCCCTCACTGGGTTCCTCACCTGGGGAATGTTCTCTTCTCTAACTGGAATCTATTTACATGCCCAAAAAGCTAGTCAGCTCAGGACCATATAGGAAAGGGTTGCCAATCATATGGCTAGTGCTTTAACTGAAATTAATGTGGAGCTACTTACAATTAGGATTATGAACCTCCAGAATCGTTTGGCCCTGGACTTCCTGCTAGCCAAGGAGGGTGGTACCTGTACTATTATTGGGGTGGAGTGGTGCACCAACATCCCTGATGAGTTCACTAATATCACCGACCTCTCTAAACACATCACACAGGAAATACAGACTCTCCAAACTATTAATAATGGGTTTAGTGATGACACAGAGGGGTGGCCACTAGGGGGTGTTCTTGGAGAAGTAGGAGGCCTGCTGCTACATACCAGGATGACGATACTAATTGTAATTGCCTGCATTCTAGAGCTCGTGTGGTTATTGCAACTGTTGTCTGAGTGTTTTTGTTATAGGCCCAAAGGGGACCTATTGATCATTGCACGTTCAATAGTAGGGAATGAGGAAGTTAGAAAGCCACAAAAGAATAAGTTAAATTTTTACTTCTTCATCATGACATGATGGCAACTCAAGGGTTAAACTTTCCACTGCTAAAAGGATTCACTTCAAATTCGACTGCATGTCTGTTCCAGAATGAGACAGGACATCACAGAAGGGGGGCTGGCTGACTCCCAGAGAACAGAATCCTCTGGAGCCATACTTGTGGATTTCACTTGCAGCCTCAGGCAAAGGTGTTTGTCCTCCCTGAATAAGATGGATAGACTTGGCCATAATCTTATTAACTGCCTCCTGTTCCCATTATCATGCTTCTTCTACCTATGAACATGAACATGGACATGTGAATCTATCAGTGCGAACAAAGCAAAGTCCTTCTGTCTAAATCTTTATCCATCAACATATGATTATGAAGAATATGATAACCAGTCCCTGTAAACCATTCGCTAGTTATCACAGGAAATTGGCAATCACCAGTCATTTTAAAATTGGAAGTATTTGTCTCAAACAATGTAGCAGCAATCAGCCATGTGACTTATTGACCTCTGTATTATTCCTATAAAATATCCTGCCTTCGTCTGTTGAGCAGAGGTTCATTGAGAAATGCCACCACAAATAGCCTACATGACTCCTTGGTTACTGAGAATCTCTCGTCGGCTGTCTGATAATAAAGCATCTACCGTTGTATTAAAACTTGCTTCATCTGAATTTTTAGAAAAAATATTTCAACAATACATCCTTCTTGAAATCTTCATCACACATATCAATCTTCAGACAATGCAACTTCATGTATTATCAAGTAATGGCTGAAGGAGCTGAATACTGTAAAGGCAATGATTCAAAGAACTTTTCTTGAGAACTAGCTACATCTACCAATAAGCTGTTTCAATACAGTTATAAGACTGGATCTATTTGATAGTGTCGAAAAAAACAGCCCAAGTATTCTCTATTCACAAAGAAGCATGAGAAATGCATTTCAGTAAGTTACCTCATCTAAAAACATTGAAGGTGTTGTGGAGAGTGTTATAAATTGGCACTCCCTCAACAACAAACCAGCCATTATCATTGAAACTGGTTTCTGACTGGACCACTCAACCACAAACCTAATTGCAAATTTGTTCCAAAACTGAGTGAGAAAAATAATTAGAGGTAGGCTGAAAATCATTGCCCTTGATCAAGGCAGTATTCGGCCAAGTGTGACATGGAAAACTGAAGTCAGTTTGGATCAGAGAAGGGAAATCTTTCCAATAGCAGAAGTCATGAAAAGCATGAAAGAAAATGTTTGTGATTGCCAGAAGCCAATCAACCTAGTCGCAAGACATCAGAACAACATATAGTCCATGTTTATTTGGCGATGACATCAATGACCTTTCTTCCAATGTAATGTCAGAAGTGGGAATGTTCACTGATTGTTTTCAGTATACACACAACTTCTCAGATCATGGAATCATAGAATCCCTATGGTGTGGAAGCAACCCATTCAGTCCATTGAGTCCATCCCAACCCTCCAAACAGTATCTCACACAGACCCACCATCTCCAAACCTATCTTTGTAACTATGCATTTCAATGGCTAATCCAACTAGCCTGCACATCCCTGGACACTACGGGGAAATTTAGCATAGCCAACCCACCTAACCAGCACATCTTTAGACTGTGGGGGAAAACCAGTGGACCTGGAGAAAACCCACATAGACATGGGGAGAATGTGCAAACGCCACATAAACAATCATCTAACAGTAGCATTGAACCCGGGTCCCTGTCACTGTGAGGTAGCAGTGCTAATGACTGAGTGACCGTGCCAGCCAGATAATGAAATATTCCATGCTTCTGTACAGTAAGACCTGGAAAATATTTGAGTTTGAACATTTGTGTTGTGCAAGTGCCAGGCAATGACTATTTTCTTCAAGAAAGAGCATGACTGCTTTCTCTTGACACTCATTGAGGTCACCATCACCAAAGTCAACCCACTTTCAAGAGCCTGGGGATGACCATTGAACAGAAAGCTAACTGGACAACCAATATAAAGACTGTGGTTACAAGAGCAGGTCACTGAAATTGAAACTGCAGCTCATTGAAATCTAGGGCAAAACTTGGAATAGTTGATCAGCTCCCCAGCCACAGCCTTAAATATTCACTCTTTCCACATCTTATGAAGTATGTGGCATGCATTGTTTATCATCAGGTGCAACAACTTTCAATTCTGGAACCTCTACCACCTCAAAGGATCAGGCTTATGGGAACATGATGACCTCTAAATCACATGACATCCTGGCTTGCAATATATTGCATCATCGCTGGCTCAAAACCCCTCGAACACTCTATCAAATGCATCATGGGAATGCCTTCACCACATAGACAGCAGGGATTCAAGACAGTGGCTCTCTGCTATCTTATCATCAGCAATTAAGTATAGACATAAATGTTGGCTGTGCCTGTGATGGTTAGAAACCAGAAATGATTAAATTCTTAAGATAAAACAGAGACACAATGGATCCTGCCTAGTTAGAGTAAGGGTTAATGATGAAGGAGAAATAATGCAATATTAATTTAGACACCACTGTATATTAATGTAGATACATGTGGCCCTTAAAGTTGATAGAATGTACAAATAATTAAACCCATTATCTCTAAAATAAAAAAAATCGTCTCCTGAGGACTAGTGATCTCAATTTAATAGCGTTAAGCTGCTTACACCACAGTGAGGTTTTCATTGCTAATGCTTCTAGCCTGACGTATAAAGATGCTTCATTTAGCTTGACCATTTTATGATGTAACCTAAATTACTTTTTAAACTTCTGCATCCAATTACATTGAATTGCAGTTTGTTTGCTGGGATGTAAAATGGAAAGTGGAGTTAGTTCAGGGGGAGAAAGTAATGAAGTGTTATGTAGGTCACACTAATTAGAAAACGTTAAACTGACAAAAATCAGCAATGATGAAGTGGAGAATTGGCAATGAGAGACCAAGGTAAAATGTCTAGTATTTCTTTTGGCATGATAGCATGAATACAACCTTGTTAAACTATCTTCCTGACATTTAACTAGCTTGTGCCATAATTTTATTTGTTTAATTACAGATGGAGGAATTGACAGTTTGTTCTTTTATTAGAAGAAAATAGAATAAAATTGAATTGAATTTGCATTATTGTTGTACGTATTGAGATGAGTACAATGAAAAGTGTACCAGTTGCCATTTACATGCCATTGTAGGTACAAACGTATCTAGGTACAGATTCTTCAGTCCAACTTCTTAGGGAAAAAAATGAGAAAATCAGATAGGAAAAAGTCCTGCATTGCAGATTGTAGGTACAAATTAGAAAATAGAGAAATAAAAGGTTCACAACAACAGTTCTTCCAAGCCAGCCCATGTTGGCACGTAGCCTTCAGTCTGTGCCAGGCTTTGACTGCAGACAATGCCAGGCTTCACCCTGAGGTTCACAGGGCTGGGAGACTGCTCTGGAATAACCTCAAAACTGGAGGTCTACACTGAGGCCACATAAGGCTGAAAGACCATGACATACTGCCAGGTCTGCGCTGAGGCTGGGTGTCTTACCGAGGATCAGAGGCCATGCTGAGACTGCACTAGATTGAAAACTTCATGTGTGCTATGCTGTGTTATAGATTTCAACAAATGGTGAAATAAAACAAATGTTTGTTGTTTATTAGATTATTTAAAATAGGACTTTATAGGGAAACACACAAACTGTGCTTTATGATGTTGGTGAGATAGGAGACAGTTCATCTTACACATCTGGACATTCAATTGGATTATGCTTCAGCTTAAAATAGAAAATAAACTTTTATCCATAAGTTTTATTTTGACAGTGTCAAACTCAAAAATCCTGAAGTTCTCTGAACCTGTTGGCATTCAAAGGATTAAGATATTGAAAAAATGTACAATTTAATCTATAGACCTTCAGGTTTCATATGGTCAGCACACATTTAACAATTTAATGACTATCCACGTTGCATAGTGCGGCAAATAAAATCAGAAAGTCCTAGCGAGAAACAGCAACTCTGGCAGCACCTGAGGAGGGAGAAACAAAGGTAATGCTTGAGATCAATAAGACTCCTCTTCTGAACTGAAGAGGACTGGAAGTGATGACTTTTATGCCTGTCAAAAAGGGGACTGGACAAATGAGTAGAACACATGATGAGGGAGCCCAAAGTAAAAGACAATGGAAGTACTAATAGTAGTAGAGGAGAGTTATAGATGTAAAACAAGGTGTTAATGGTAGGTGTGAATAGTTGAAAATGTATCAGCTTTGCTGAGGGCAAACTCATGCAAACAAGACACAACAGAGGCGTGGGTGGGTGGTGGGGGTGTTGCTGACAGGTGATCTAATCAGTATTCTGAAGTTGTTGAATTCAATGTTGAGTCCTGAAGGCTTTAAAGTGTCTAAATAGAAAATGAGTTGCAGTTCCTTCAGATTATAGCAAACATTTCTAAGGCACTGCAAATGGCCCAGGACAAAAACGTTAGCCTGAGAGCAGGATGGTGTATGAAATGGCTACTGGAGGCGCCGGGTCATTCTTATGGCCAGAGGAAGCATGTTCCACAAAATGGTCACCCAGACTGCATTTGATCTTGCCATTGTAGAGGAGACCATATTAAGAGCAATGAGTACAGTAGACTTGACAGTGAGGAGAAAGAGACTAAAGAGCAAGTGTTGCACCTTCTACCTCAATAGGAAGGTGCAATGGAGACAGTGTGAAAATGTTAGGAGTGGCAGAGGAGTGGACCAGGGTGTTGCAAAGGGAATTATCCAATGGCATGCTGACAAGGGAGGGAAAGGGAAAATGTTTTTGGAAATGGTATTTTGTGGAAGATTGCTAAAATGGCAAATGCATGATCCTTTGTCTATAGAAATCAATGGTGTAGAAAGCAATGACAAGGGGAAACCCTGTTGTTGTTCTGGGAGGTAAGGGGTGAGGGCAGAAGTATGCAAATGGGTCATACATGGCTGAAGATCCTGTCAACCACAATGGTGGGGTGTAGTTCTCAGTTAAGGAAAATGGAGGACCTGGAAGATGGCATCAATGGAATGTATGCAATGCAGATGGAGAAACTGGAAGAGTGGAATCAAATCCTTGTAGGTTGCAGGACGTGTGAAAGTATAGATAAAGTAACTGTAACTGAAAATGTGTTGCTGGAAAAGCGCAGCAGGTCAGGCAGCATCCAAAGAGCAAGAGAATTGACGTTTCGGGCATGAGCCCTTCTTCAGCCCACCATTCTCCTGCTCTTTGGATGCTGCCTGACCTGCTGTGCTTTTCCATCAACACATTTTCAGCTCTGATCTCCAGCATCTGCAGTCCTCGCTTTCTCCATAAAGTAACTGTAATCCAAGATGGAGGATGGGAAAAATTTATGGACGTAAGAGCTGCTCCTATTTTGAGTTATTTCAGGTGTCGGAGGTGATTTCCTTAAATTCCAGGAGCAGCAATGACTGTTTTATATGCTGTTGTATTATTTTGGAACTTTGGGAAAAAAAGTCAAAATAACAGCAGTTTTAAAAGAGAGAAGAACAGACAAAGGAAGCACATGGTGACGTCAGTGCAAGAGAGAGAGAGAGAGAAAGAAACTGACACCACAGTGAACTTGCACAGTTACTGCATTTGCTGTTTGCATTCATGTATTGCTGGACACCAGAATGTGTCTGGGAAAATTAACAAACTGTGAAATTCACAACTAATCTTGAAGAAACTGTTTGGGCGAAGTTCCAAATATGGAAACAGATAAGTGTGTTTTAAGTGTGGACAAAAGAAAGTCTGCAGTAGTGAGTAAAGTGGATTATTTCTTGATGATATATTTTTTGAGATATGTCTCTTGATTAAACTTAAAATACAAGCCATAACTATTAATTTATCCTGGGGCAGGGTTTTGAAGAGGAAAAAGATGATATTGTGTTCTGGGTCTGCAGATTGCGAAGAAGCAAAAATGGCCTTTAGTAGAGTAATATGTTGTAGTGGTTCTGTTCACCGAGCTGGAAGTTTTTGTTGCAAACATTTCGTCCCCTGGCTAGGAGACATCATCAGTGCTCTGGAGCCTCCTGCGAAGCGCTTCTTTGATGTTTCTTCTGGTATTTATAGTGGTCTGTCCTTGCCGCTTCCGGGTGTCAGTTTCAGCTGTCCGCTGTAGTGGTTGGTATATTGGGTCCAGGTCGACGTGTTTGTTGATGGAGTTTGTGGATGAATGCCATGCCTCTAGGAATTCCCTGGCTGTTCTCTGTCTGGCTTGCCCTATGATAGTAGTGTTTTCCCAATCGAATTCATGTTGCTTGTTGTCTGAGTGTGTGGCTACTAGGATTGCTGGTAGTGTCGTTTCGTGGCTAGTTGGTGTTCATGTATGCGGATTGTTAGCTGTCTTCCTGTTTGTCCTATATAGTGTTTTGTGCAGTCCTTGCATGGTATTTTATAAACTACATTAGTTTTGCTCATGTTGGGTATTGGCTCCTTTGTTCTAGTAAGTTGTTGTCTGAGAGTGGCTGTTGGTTTGTGTGCCGTTATGAGTCCTAAGGGTCGCAGTAGTCTGGCTGTCAGTTCTGAAACGCTCCTGATGTATGGTAGTGTGGCTAGTCCTTTTGGTTTCATATGAAAGTAACCACCCCAACACACACAAACGAAGCTGCATCAGGACACTATTCAAAAGAGCTACAACACACTGCAGTACACCAGAACTGCGAAAAGAGGAAGAGGAACACCTATACAAGGTATTCGCCAAAAACGGATACCCGCGCAACTTTATCAACAGATGCCTAAGAGATAGACCACGGAACGAGGACATGCCACAACCAAAAGGACTAGCCACACTACCATACATCGGGAGCGTTTCAGAACTGACAGCCAGACTACTGCGACCCTTAGGACTCATAACGGCACACAAACCAACAGCCACTCTCAGACAACAACTTACTAGAACAAAGGAGCCAATACCCAACATGAGCAAGACTAATGTAGTTTATAAAATACCATGCAAGGACTGCACAAAACACTATATAGGACAAACAGGAAGACAGCTAACAATCCGCATACATGAACACCAACTAGCCACGAAACGACACTACCAGCTATCCCTAGTAGCCACACACTCAGACAACAAGCAATATGCATTCGACTGGGAAAACACTACTATCATAGGGCAAGCCAGACAGAGAACAGCCAGGGAATTCCTAGAGGCATGGCATTCATCCACAAACTCCATCAACAAACACATCGACCTGGACCCAATACACCAACCACTACAGCGGACAGCTGAAACTGACACCCGGAAGCGGCAAGGACAGACCACTATAAATACCGGAAGAAACATCAAAGAAGCGCTTCGCAGGAGGCTCCAGAGCACTGATGATGTCTCCTAGCCAGGGGACGAAACGTTTGCAACAAAAACTTCCAGCTCGGCGAACAGAACCACTACAACAAGCACCCGAGCTACAAATCTTAGCACAAACTTTGAAGAGTAATATGTACTTCTTGTCAGATGTGGGAGTTTAAGAAGAGTTTACAGGTTACTGCAGATTATATTTGCAATAAATGTTGTTGGCTGCGAATCTTATCAGATGGAATGGATCAGTTGGAGCGACAGTTACAGGCAATGAGGAATTTGCAACAGCAACAGTATGTGATGGATGCCAGTTATAGGAAGGGGGGAAAGTCTCAGATACAGTCACATAGATGGGTTAACTCCAGGAAAGGTAAGAGAGGTAGGCAGGTAGTACAGGAGTCTTCTGTGGCTATCCCCATTTCAAAAAAGTATGCTGTTTTGGAAAATGTAGGGAAGATCGATTCACAAGGGAACATAGCATGAACAGCCAAGTTTCTGGTATTGAGCCTGGCTCTAATGCAATGAGGGGTACATCGGATTCCAAGAGATCAATTGTGTTAGGGGATTCTGTAGTCCAACGTACAGACAGACATTTCTGTGGCCAGCAGCAAATAATCAGAATGGTGTGTTGCTTCCCTGGTGCCAGGATCGAGGATGTCTCAGAGAGGGTGCAGAATGTTCTCAAGGGGGACAGGGGTCAGCAAGAGGTCACATTGGAACCAAAGACATAGAAAGGGAAAAGGTTGATGTTCTGAAGTGAGGCTACAGAGAGTTAGGCAGGAATTTAAAAAGGAGTTCCTCAAGGGTAGTAATATCTGGTTTACTCCCAGTGCTACGAGCTACTGAGGGCAGGAATAGGAGGACAGAGCAGGTGAGTGCATGGCTGAGGAGCTGGTGTATGGGAGAAGGATTCACATTTTTGAATCATTGGAATCTCTTTTGGGGTAGAGATGACCTGTACAAGAAGGACGGATTGCACCTAAATTGGAAGGGGACTAATATACTGGCAGTGAAATTTGCTAGAGCTGCTCAGGAGGATTTAAAGAGTAAGGTGGAGAGGAGGGGTGGAGGGTGGGACCCAGGGAGATAGTGAGGAAAGAGATCAATCTGAGACTGGTACAGTTGAGGAAAGAAGACAGTCAAACAGTCAGGGTAGGCAGGGTAGGACTAATAGATTAAAATGCATTTATTTCAATGTAAGGGGCTTAACAGGGAAGGCAGATGAACTCAGGGTATGGTTAGGAACATAGGACCAGGATAAAATAGCAATTACAGAAAAATGGCTCAGGGATGGGCAGGGCTGGCAGCTTAATGTTCCAGAATACAAATGCTACAGGAAGGATAGAAAGGGAGGCAAGAGAGGAGGAGGAGTGACATTTTTGATAAGGATTAGCATTACAGCTGTGCTGATGGAGGATATTCCTGGAAATACATCCAGGGAAGTTTTTTGGGTGGAACTGAGAAATAAGAAAGGGATGATCACCTTATTGGAATTGCATTATAGACCCCCTAACAGTCAGAGGGAAATTGAGAAACAAACTTGTAAGGAGATCTCAGCTCTCTATAAGAAAAATATGGTGGTTATGGTAGGGGATTTTAACTTTCCAAACATAGACTGGGACTGCCATAGTGTTAAGGGTTTAGATGGAGAGGAATTTGTTAAATGTGAACAAAAAAAAATTCTGTCTCTGTATGTGGATGTACCTACTAAAGAAGGTGCAAAACTTTACTTACTCTTGGGAAATAAGGCAGGGCAGTTAACTGAGGTGTCAGTGGGGACGCACTTTGAGGCCAGTGACCATAATTCTATTAGATTTAAAATAGTGATGGAAAAGGATAGACCAGATTTAAAAGTTGAAGTTCTAAATTGGAAAAAGGTCAATTTTGACGGTATTAGGCAAGAACTTTTGAAAACTGATTGGAGGCAGGTGTTCGCAGGTAAAGGGACGGCTCCAAAATGGGAAGCCTTCAGAAATGAGATAACGAGAATCCAAAGAAAGTATATTCCTGTCAGGGTGAAAGGGAAGACTGGTAGGTCTAGGGAATGCTGGATGACTAAAGAAATTAAGGGTTTGGTTAAGAAAAAGAAGGAAGCATATGTCAGGTATAGACAGGATAGATCAAGTGAATCCTTAGAAGAGTATAAAGGAAGTAGGAGTATACTTAAGAGGGAAATCAGGAGGGCAAAACGGGGACATGAGATAGCTTTGGCAAATAGAATTAAGGAGAATCCAAAGGGTTTTTACAAATCATTAAGGACAAAAGGGTAACTAGGGAGAGAATACAGCCCATCAAAGATCAGCAAGGCAGCCTTTGTGTGGAGCCACAGAAAATGGGGGAGATACTAAACAAGTATTTTGCATCAGTATTTATTGTGGAAAAGGACATGGAAGATATAGAATGTAGATGGTGATATTTTGAAAAATATCCATATTACAGATGAGGAAGTGCTGGATGTCTTGAAATGCATAAAGGTGGATAAATCCTCAGGACCTGATCAGGTGTACCCTAGAACTCTGTGGGAAGCTAGGGAAGTGATTGCTGGGTCTCTTGCTGAGATATTTGTATCATCGGTAGTCATAGGTGAGATGCCAGAAGACTGGAGGTTGGCTAAAGTGGTGCCACTGTTTAAGAAGGATAGTAAAGCCTAGCCATGAAACTATAGACCAGTGAGCCTGATGTTGGTAGTGTGTGGGTTGTTGGAGGGAATCCTGAGGGGACTGTATGTACATGTATTTGGAAAGGCAAGGACTAATTGGGGATAGTCGACATGGCTTTGTGCATGTGAAATCATGTCTCACAAACTTGAGTTTTTTGAAGAAGTAACAAAGAGGATTGATGAGGGCAGAGCCGCAGATATGATCTATATGGACTTCAGTAAGGCGTTCGGCAACATTCCCCATGGAAGACTGATTAGCAAGGTTAGATCTCATGGAATACAGGGTTATAAAACTGGCTCAAAAGTAGAAGACAGAGGGTGGTGGTGGAGGGTTGTTTTTCAGACTGGTGGCCTGACACCACTGGAGTGCCACAAGGATCGATGCTGGGTCCTCTACTTTTCATCATTTATGTAAATTATTTGGATGCGTGCATAAGAGGTAAGACATAAGTTTGCAGATGACACCAAAATCGGAGGTGTAGCGGACAATGAAGAAGGTTATATTAGATTACAACAGAATCTTGACCAGATGGGCCAATGGGCTGAGAAATGGCAGATGGAGTTTAATTAGATAGATGCGAGATGCTACATTTCGGGAAAGCAAATCTTAGCAGGACTTATACACTTAACGGTAAGGTCCTAGGGAGTGTTGCTGAACAAAGAGACCTTAGAGTGCAGTTTCATATCTCCTTGAAAGTAGAGTCGCAGGTAGGTAGGATAGTGAAGAAGGTGTTTGGTATGCTTTGCTTTATTGGTCTAAGTATTGAGTGCAGGAATTGGGAGGTCACGTTGCAGCTGTACAGGACATTAGTTTGGCCACTGTTGGAATATTGCATGCAATTCTGGTCTCCTTCCTATTGGAAAAATGTTGTGAAACTTGACAGGGTTCAAAAATGCTTTACAGGGATGTTGCCAGGGTTGGAGGATTTGAGCTATATGGGAAGGCTGAACAGGGTGGGGCTGTTTTCCCTGGAGCATTGGAGGCTGAAGGGTGACCTTATAGAGGTTTACAAAATTATGAGGGGCATGGATAGAGTAAATAGAAAAGTCTTTTCCCTGGGGTGAGGGAGTCCAGAACTAGAGGGCATAGGATTAGGGTGAAATGGGAAAGATATAAAAGAGACCTGAAGGGCATCGTTTTCACACAGAGGGTGGTATGTGTATGGAATAAGCTGCCAGAGGAAATGGGGGAGGCTGGTACAATTGCAACATTTAAAAGGCATTTGTATGGGTATATGAAGAGGAAGGGTTGGAGGGATATGGGCTGGGTGCTGGAAATGGGACTAGATTGGGTTGGGATATCTGGTCGGCATGGATGGGTTGGACCAAAGGATCTGTTTCCTTGCTGTACATCTCTATCACTCTATGACTCTATGTTTAAGTTGGTTGGTTTGTAACCGATATTGTTGGACATCCTATCCCCAGAATTAGAAACTGAGAAGACAAAGAGTAGAGGAATCAAAAATGGATCAGGTGAAAGTGAGAGAAGAATGGAAATTGGAAGCAGAATTGATTAATCTTTCCAATTGTTGATGAGAAAAGGAAGTAGCGCTGATAGTACTATCAATGTACCAGAGAAAGGTTGTGGAAAAGGACTTGAATCTGACTGGAAGAGAATCACATTGATCTTATTGTGTAGAAATAGACTATTCGGCCTCAATGGTCTATATTGGTTTATGATGTACACAAATCCTTTCCCACCTTGCTTCCAATCATCTTTTCTGCTCTCTGTCATTTTCTAGGTCCCACTTAGGCCCATTTAAATACTGCTTCACTCAAGTGGTGCATGTCCTGCCTAATATTTTGTCTGTCAAGTATCCCTGTTAGGTCACATATGGACTGTATTCTTCAGCAGAAAACATGTTCCCATGAAAATAAAGACATGCTATTTTCTTTGGCAAGTGCTACCAGAAATTTTCCCATGGAATGGATAACTTTCTTAAGTTCAGGCCAAATCAATGATAATAAAAAGATCTATACGATTGGGCCTCAGCAGTTTTAGTCAGTCTCAATCCATCAAATTCTAGTCAAAGTTCTCAGGTCAAGACTGGCCTTAAATGTGGCACAATCATCACAAATTTACTAATTGAATGTGAAAAGGTCATGACCATTTATTTACTGTAAATAAAAATATTGAACGCCTGAGTTAGGTTTTATATGTTGCATAAATATAGAGATGGGCATTTTACAAATAAATGCTATACCCTTTCCTGTCAAGGGGTGGCAGATACTTCCTGTGCAAAGTTTCAAATGAGCATGTAGCTTGTCAGCAGTACGTAACCCCATTTGAGTTCAATAATGACGGATTCAGAGACTATTGAAAAGTTGTACTGCTTCAAACCTTCATTGAGATGAATTATTACTTTGAATATTTGGATTACAGTTTGTTTTTAGTGCATGAGGCATACCTGACTTTCGGAATAGCAATGTCTAAAACTAAATGGTTCAGTGTTGAAGTGGGGCAGGAGTAGTAGTGGAAGGACGCCACTTATAGAAAATGAAAAACTGTAAGATTACAAGGAAGCTTCCTTAGTGCTGTTGTGTGATGATTTGTTATTGCATTCAACTTATAAGCATATTAACAACGTACAGTTTCATGGCTGAACCAGCAACACAAGTGTGAGATGCTAAATATTTGGCCATTCATTTGATTGACAATATTTTTAAGGTTAGCATCACTGCCCCCATTCCCATTAAAACATAATGGATTGAATATACAAATAACATGTGCTATGGCAAAAGTTAGCTTTCTATGAATTCCCTATTTTAATGTTTATGAATGAAATTTCAGCAACAGACACTCATTTGCTCATTTTAGAGTCTCACTAAATTAGAGCATGGACATATCAGTAACTTGTAATATTTTTGAAATAGACATTAAACATAGACCCATCTGTTGTCCCAGCTGTACAAAAAAATATATAATTGCTCAAATGCTGTGTCATGCATGTAGCATAACTTTAAGGGGCATGCTCATAATACCATCACCATATGGCATGAGGGTATTAATATCTCATACACAATCTTAAACTGGGGCTTTGGAAGCATGATGTAAGAATGGAAGCATGCTACTCTTCACAACTGAATAGCTTAATATTAATAATAGCCCAGTGAAGTGTCTGTAACTGTCATATTTTATATGCATAGAGGAACTGCAATAAGCTTTTGTTTAATCTTCTAGTGCCATGATATCCATGTCTAGTTTGTATGGTATGGAAACTAACATAAACCTTACCACATCAGATACATATACTCTGCTGGATGGAAATCCTACATTATCATGGCAGATCATGGTAAGCAGCAGTGAGTGCTTACAAAGAAGTTGAAGACCTGAGTAGAAACCTCATTGAACATCTCCAGATGTCCCCAACAGTACCCTTCCACTGACACTCTCATTCGTTTGGCCGAACTGGTCCTCACCCTTAACAATTTCTCCTTTGAATCCTCCCATTTCCTCCAAACCAAAGGGGTAGCCATGGGCACACGTATGGGCCCCAGCTATGCCTGTCTCTTTGTTGGCTATGTAGAACTGTTGATCTTCCGTAATTACACTGGCACCACTCCCCACCTCTTCCTCCATTACATTGATGACTGCATTGGCGCCACCTCGTGCTCCCGCGAGGAGGTTGAGCAATTCATCAACTTCACCAACACATTCCACCCTGACCTTAAATTTACCTGGACCATCTCTGACACCTCCCTCCCCTTCCTGGACCTCTCCATCTGCATTAATGACGACCGACTTGACGCTGACATTTTTTACAAACCCACCGACTCCCACAGCTACCTGGATTACACCACTTCCCACCCTATCTCTTGCAAAAATGCCATCCCGTATTCCCAATTCCTCCACCTCCGCCATACCTGCTCCCAGGAGGACCAGTTCCATCATAGAACACACCAGATGGCCTCCTTCTTTAGAGACCGCAATTTCCCTTCCCACATGGTTAAAGATGCCCTCCAACGCATCTCGTCCACATCCCGCACCTCGGCCCTCAGACCCCACCCCTCCAACCGTAACAAGGACAGAATGCCCCTGTGCTCACCTTCCACCCTACAAACCTTCGCATAAACCAAATCATCCACCGACATTTCTGCCACCTCCAAAAAGACCCCACCACCAGGGATATATTTCCCTCCCCATCCCTTTCCGCCTTCCACAAAGACCGTTCCCTCCGCAAGAACTGTAAAACCTGTTCCCATACCTCCTCCCTCACCTCTATTCAAGGGCCTAAAGGAGCCTTCCACATCCATCAAAGTTTTACCTGCACATCCACTAATATCATTTATTGTATCCATTGCTCCCGATGCGGTCTCCTCTAATTTGGGGAGACTGGGCACCTCCTAGCAGAGTGCTTTAAGGAACATCTCCGGGACACCCGCACCAATCAACCAAAAAGCCCCGTGGCCCAACATTTCAACTCCCCCTCCCACTCTGCTGAGGACTTGGAGGTCCTGGGCCTCCTTCACCGCCACTCCTCGCCACCAGATGCCTGGAGGAAGAACGCCTCATCTTCCGCCTCGGAACACTTCCACCCCAGGGCATCACTGTGGACTTCAACAGTTTCCTCATTTCCCCTTCCCCCACCTCACCCTAGTTTCAAATTTCCAGCTCAGCACTGTCACCATGACTTGTCCGGACTTGTCCAACCTGCCTAGCTCCTTTTCCACCTATCCACTCCACCCTTTCCTCCCTGACCTATCACCTTCATCTCCTCCCCCACTCACCCATTGTATGCGACGCTATTCTCTCCCCACCCCTAACCTCCCCAAGCTTATCTCTCCACGCTTCAGTCTCTCTGCCTTTATTCCTGATGAAGGGCTTTTGCCCGAAACGTCGATTTCGCTGCTCGTTGGATGCTGCCTGAACTGCTGTGCTCTTCCAGCACCACTGATCCAGAATCAGATAGATGACAGTCTTGGCATTCTAAATATACAGCAAGAGAGCAGCACCAATTTCCAAAAGTACAGGTCTGTAAATTGAACAGGCAGAAGGCAGAGCTATTGTATTTCTGTTTAAAATATAAATTTTGTCAAGCTTGAAATCATGTCTGTTTGTAAGCAAAACAATCTGCTTGTATTCTGATTTCAAAGCTTTCAAATGCATTATGAGCCTTTAGTTTTTCAATACAGAGCTCTCCTAAACAAAATGCATCTTTTAAATAGTAAAAACAAGTTTTCCAAACTACTCAGGCTGACGTGTGTGCAGGAATTTGTTGGTTTGTCATTTTGTTTCTACTTTAGTGCAAAGACAAATGGAAGCCTACATGAAGGCAAAAACACCATAGAGTAGCAGAAATGTGTTACTACAATACTTTATTTCTGAAGGAACAGTCCAATGTAACTGTAAAGAAGCAGTAACAATGAAAAATAAAGGAAAACATAAGAAGAAAACAGAAAATAAAAGAAGAGAACAGAAATACAAATTAAAAATAAAACAAAGTGTGTAAAGTACTTCTAAACAAGGAAACATTCAATGAGAAATAGGAAGCAGATACCTAATTATGTACTGGTAGTCAATGAAAGCTTTTCCAAAATAGAATGATGTGCAAGCAATGTAATAAAGTCATGCAGCATAGAAACAGGCTCTTCAGGCTGCCATATCTACACTGACCAACAAACACTGAGCTACAATACTCCCACTTACCTGTCCACTGTTCCCTGGCATTTAAGATGTTTCTTAAATAAATGTTGTAAGTGCAGTTTCCATCGCCCTTTCAGGCAGGATTTTCCATATTTCTACCATATTCTGGGTGAAAATTATTTTTCTCAGATCTCCTCTAAACCATTTGTTCCTCTCCTTAAACATATGCCCTCTGCTCTTAAACATGTCTGCCAGGGGAAAGAGAATCTCACAATTTACTCTGTCTATGCCTCTCATAATTTTGTAGACCTCAGTCAGGTTCCCCCTCAGCCTCCACTGCTCCATGGAAAACAAACCCAGCCTACTAGTTTCTCCTCACAACTGAGACTTGTCATAGCAAGAAACACACTGGTGAATCTCTTCTGTACCCTGTCCAGTGCAATCGCATCCTTCCGATAGCGCAGTGACTGCAAATGCACGCAGTATTCCATCCAGTATTCTGAAACCTAACCAATATTTTATAGAGTTGTAACAAAACTTGCTTGCTCCTCGAATCTACTTCCCAGCTGACAGAGACATAGAGTTAAAGAGACCTACAGTATGGAGACAGGTTCTTTGACCCCAACTGGTCCATGCCGACCAAATGTCCATCTATGCTAACCCCATTTCCCTGTCCTTGTCCCATGTCCTTTTAAACCTTTCCTAACCATGTATTTGTCCAAATGCCTTTTAATGTTGTTAATGTATCCACCTCAATCACTTCTGCTTGCAGCTCAGTCCATATACATGCTATCATCTGTGTAAAAACGTTGTCCGTCAGATTCCCTTTTACTTTTTCCCCTCTAACCTTAAACTGATGCCCTCGAGTCCTCAATTCCCCATCCCTGGGAAACAGACTGAATACATTCATCCTATCTATGTCTCTCATGATCTTATACACTTCTTTAAAATCCCCCCTCAGTCTCCTCCACTCCAAACTTGGCCAACCTCTCCCTGTGACTCAGACACTTAAGTAAAAAGTGAAGTCTGCAGATGCTGGAGATCACAGCTGAAAATGTGTTGCTGGTTAAAGCACAGCAGGTCAGGCAGCATCCAAGGAACAGGAAATTCGACGTTTCAGGCCAGAGGCCTTCATCAGGAATCCCATTCCTGATGAAGGGTTCTGGCCCGAAACGTCGAATTTCCTGTTCCTTGGATGCTGCCTGACTTGCTGTGCTTTAACCAGCAACACATTTTCAACTCAGACATTTAACTCTGGACAACATCCTTGTAAATTTCTTCTTCAGTTTCCAGTTTAATAACATCTTTCCTATAGCATGATGACCAAAACTGAACACAATCCTCCAAGTGCTGCCTCACCAACATCCTGTACAACTGTAACGTAACTTCCCAACTTCTATACTCAGTGCCCTGACTGATGAAGACCAATGTGCCAAAAGCATTCTTCACTGCCCTGTCTACCTGTGACTCCACTTTCAGAGAACTGTGACCCTGAATCCCAAGGTCCCTCTGTTCCACTACACCTTTTAAGGCCCTACTGTTCACCATGAAACTCCTACCTTGATTTGACTTTCCAAAATGTAAGACCTCACACTTATCTATAATAAACTCCATTTGCCATTTCTCAGCCCCCTTCCCCAGCTGATCAATGTCCTGCTACAATTTCTGATCACCTTCCTCTGCAAACTTACTGATCATGCCTAAACAAACAGCAGTGGGCTCAGCACCGACCTATGAGGCACTCCAAAAGTCACAGGCCTCCAGTTTGACAAGCATCCTTCCTCTATTACCCTCTGCTTCCTACCATCAAGCCAATTGTGTATCCAATTTGCCAAACCCACTGGATTCCATGCGATCTATTCTTCTACAGCAGCCTACCACGTGGAACCTTATCAAAGGCCTTACTGAAATACAAATAGACTATGTCTACTGCCCTGCCCTCATCATCTTTCCTGGTCACTCCATCAAAGAACGCCAACAAATTTGTGATGTGTGATCTCCCACACACAAAACCATACTAACTGCTCCTAACCAAGTCCTTTCTTTCCTAATGAAGTCAAGCATCCAGTATAGCTTCTACATCACCCTGTCTACCTGTGCTGACACCTTCAGGGATCTATGGACTTGTACACAAGATATCTTTGTTCCTCAGTACTCTTGAAAGACCGATCGTTCATTGTGTATATCCTTCCCTTATTGGACATCTCAAAAAGCATCACCTCGGACTTATCAGGATTAAGTTCCATTTACCATTCCTCCGCCCAAGTTACCAGCTAATCAATATCAGAATGCAACCTGAGACCATCCTTCTCACCATCAACAACACCCTCATTTTTTGTGTCATCTGCCAACTTACAAATTAAATTTTCTGCATTCTCATTCCAGTTGTTAGTGTACATTAAAAATAATAAGGATTCCAGCACTGATCCCTGTGGGACACCACTGGTCACAGGCTCCCAATAGCAAAAATACGTTTGTAAGCCAAGTTTGGTTCCTGTTTGCCCAACCTGTTTTGGATTCCATGGGTTTTTACCTTTTGGAAGAGTCTTCCTCCTGGGACCTTGTCAAAGGCCTTACTGAAGTATATATAAAGCACTTCAACTGCATTACCCTCATCAATATATTGAGTGACTTTTTCAAAACATTTGATTAAGTTAGTCAGTCAGGTACTCCATCTAACAAGTCCATGGTGTCTATCTCTGAAAAATCTTTGCCTTTCCAAGTATTGACTAATCCTGTGCTTCAGAACTTTTTAAACAATAATTTCCCTATCACTGACATCAGACTAACTGGTCTGTAATTACCTGGTCTATCCCTGCTGCCCTTTGGTGTGGGTAAATTACCACAAGCTACCTTTAATTCAGCTACTTATTAAGAAATCTCATAGGCAATCAAATACTGAAACAATTACTTAGACTTTATTAAAGTAAGCAAATTAAGCTCACAAATCATCTTAGCAGTTCATTGATTAATGCTGGAATTTAGTGAAGATTCTAACCAGCAGGAGCTGTCTCTTGATATCTAGGGTTTGATCCTTGTGCCATGTTATTATTTTGGTGTTTACAGAATAGCAAATTCTTGAACAAAGGAACCCATTAGCTATCTTCCAGTCATCTGACAATTCACCTGTACACGGTGAGGTATTACATGTCTTCATTAGGGCCCCAGCAATCTTCAACCTTGCTTCCTATACCAACCTTGGATATATCTCATAAGTCTCTAGAGATTTTTGCACTTATATGCCTGTTAAAACATTTATCACCCCATCTTCATTAATCTTTATGAGTATTCAAGTTACTCACCATCTCAACTGGAAAGCCCATCTCCAATGTCATTCTGCTCTGTGAATACAGTTGTTAAGTATTCATTTTAAACCTCACCCACACCCACAAGCTCAATGCACAGGTTGCCCTTTGGTTTCTAATGGGCCACACTCTTTCCCTGGTAGTCTTCTTAATCTTAATATACTAATGAAAACCCTTGAGGATTTCCTTGATCCCATCTGCCAAAGATATTTTCTGGCCCCTTTTTTGCCCTCTTAATTTGTTTTTATATAAGAAACCTGTTAGACATTCAGAGGGTGACCCTGTTTATAATGTAATATCATTGATATCCCTCAACATTCAGGGTTGCTTAGACTTGCTGCCGTTGACCTTCACTCTTAGAGGAACATGCTGGCACTGAATTATCACTATACTACTTTTAAAAGACTCCCATTATTCAAATATAGAGTTGCCTGCAAATATCTGTTCCCACTGTATGTTTGCCAGATCCTGTTGAATGATATTGAGATCAACTTTCCCCCAGTTTAGACTCTTAATTCTTGCACTATCCATCTCCCTTTCTGTAATGACTTTGAAATTACAGAATTATGCTGCTTTATTATACAGATCAGGCAATAAATCACCCTAAGAAAAGCTCTTGGAAAATGTTGCTTGTCATCAGCAAGGAGGGGCTTTGCAGAATTAATTCTGTGGAAAACCAGAAAGGTTCAGGAAATATTAAAAATCACGAAACACCAGGTTATAGTCCAACAAGTTTATTTGGAAGCCTAGCGAACAGAGCACTGCATGGATAAAAGAGCAGCATTCTGAGAGCTAGTGCTTCTAAATAAACTTGCTGGACTATAACCTGCTGTTGTGTGATTTTTAACTTTGTCTACCCCAGTTCAAAACTGACACCTCCATATCCTAAAATATTGAGAGGGACCTCATAGCCCAGCTGCGGGAGGAATTAACTTCAGGATTAACAGTCTCTCAATGCATGTCATGCAAGAGTCCATTGAAATGTTTGTCACAAGGTGCCACAGCAAAATGCATGAATGGAATTTCACTAAAGGAGAGCTCTCAGAGAGACTTGATGAATTAGTAATGGCCTATACGTATATTGAAGGCTTCAGGAATAATCTTCCGAGAAAGTCAAAGGGCTAGAGTATTGTCACCTTACCTGAAAGTGGGAATAAGCATAAAGTCATGGTGGCAGGCCAACAATCATTACATGTTTTAGGCTCAAATAATACTATTGATACAGTCACTCAATTGCTCAAAACTAAGAAGATCTTTTACAGATGTGACTTAATGTTACAATCCAAAAGCAGTTCAGCATTCCTTCACAACTAGGTAAAAACAAGGACTGCAGGTTCAGATGCAGATGCAGATTCACAACTGTAAAGCATGTGACACCAAAGGACATTGGGCACATATGTGCAGGAAATCTGGTTTTGAAGCCAAGTCAGACCTGACTACTAAACACAGGAGACCCTGGAGACCAACAAGACAGTACAATACCACAAACCATCAGGAAGGCAAGTATTGAGAATGTACACAAACAGAAACATGTCAATGAAGTGTGCAGTCAACAGAATAAAAGGCAAATTTTGAGAAAATAAGTCAAGTTTTACATACCTTTAACTCAAACACCATGTAAATGATATAGAGTCATCAAAATCTTTATGACCATTAACATCAGATGTCCTGAAATGACAGGTTAACATACATTAAAGACTGGACTCAATACAGGGGCTATTGCCAACATATTACCACTACATACTCTTAAATACATGCAGCTCAGCAATTCACACTCCATGGCACAGACTTTGAGAGATTAAAATTAGAATTAGAATTAGAATTATTGTCACATGTGTGTGAATACAGTGAGAAGTGAACAAATTCGCTAATTCCAGTGCCATTTTAGGTACAAAGATACCGAGGTACAAAGTCTTGGCTTTAAACTAGAAAAATACAGAAATAAATGTAGAAGTTCAGCATGACAGTCCTTCTAAAGCAGAGAGTCCACACTGTGCTTTACCTTGAGGCTGAGAGTCCAGGCTGGGCTTCTGCAAGGACAGGAGTCCATTGAGTCCACGCTGGCTTAGCTCTCCACCACAGATACTCTCTGAGGAATGGAAGCGAGTAGAGAGGAAAAAGGAAAGAAGAAAAAGAAAACAAACAAAAAGAGGAAAAAGAAGAAAAGAAGCAGACAGATCGGACGAACTCCAGCCACCATCAGATGAGCCTATTCTGCTACCATCTTGGAAGCACACATCTGAGCCTCATGTTGTCCCACAACGTACAATGGATCAGTAATTCTGTGCATTGGTCCAATCTGACTACAAATATGCAAACCTATCAGGACTTCCAAAAATTAGCTATCCAGTGGAAATCAATGGGTGAGCAGTATCAAGATGACTACAATTCATCAAACTTTGTCTGGAACTGTACAGCACAGAAACAGACCCTTCACTCCAACTCGTCCATGCTGATCAGATATCCTAAATTGATCTAGTCTGATTTGCCAGCAATTCATGTAATTGAACACACACACACTATTGCCGAACAAAGTACATATGACTCAGTGAGTTTCGAGATGATTTGTAGCTCAGGTTGAGGTTCTGGATGTAAGTTTGCTTGCTGAGCTAGAAGGTTGTTTCATCACCATACTAGGTAACACCATCAGTGAACCTCCAGGTGAAGCTTACAAAATGCCATGCAAGAACTGTAACAAACACTACGTTGGTCAAACAGGCAGAAAACTAGCCACCTGGATACATGAATAACAACTAGCCACAAAACGACATGACCCACTCTCACTAGTATCCTTACATACGGATGAGGAAGGACACCAATTCGACTGGGACAGCACATCCATCCGAGGACAAGCCAAACAGAGACATGCAATAGAATTCCAAGAAGCATGGCATTCCAACCAGAACTCTATAACAAATACATTGACTTGGATCCCATTTCCCAACCCCCATGAGAAAAACAACAAGAAATGGCATCACCAAGGTAAACGACGTCACTGAATGAAATGACATCATCAACCTAAGGAAACCTAAACACATAAATAGAAATCAGGCCATGCCACCAGTGCTTCATCCGGAGGCTCACTGATGATGTTACCTAGTGTGGTGATGAAATATCTGAAAATGAATCTTCCAACTCAGTCAGCAAATCTATATCCGGAACACATGACTCAGTAAAATCAACTGCCGTTGAATTATTCTTAAGGTAAATTTGATATACTTTGATCAGTTGCAGTGGGAAACTACCATAGATGAGTTTTGAATCCCTACAATGCAGATAAAGGCCACGTGTTGAAGATAACCTAGCATGTCCAATCTGTCCAACCTACATATCTTTGAACAATGGAGGAAACCCATGCAGACACAAGGAGAACATGCAAACTTCAGATAGATAGTCACCCAAGGCTGGGATTGAATGCAGGTCACTGTTGCTGTAAGGCAGCAATGCTAACCACTGTGTCACCGTGCTGTCAAAGCAACTGTAAGAGTTACAAAAGACCATTATCAAGAAATGACCTGATAGTATTGACAGTGCTCCTCAGGAAAGTCATTTATTTTGGTCATGCAGAGGTGAACTTGATATATCATAGCAAGTTATTTAGATGTTGAAAAAGAGATTGAAGACAGTTTAAAACAATCAAGTTTGTTTTGCATTTATTCACACTTTTTCTTTGCATTTATTCTATTCCAGCAACATAAAATTCCACTTTGCAGTAATTCTCAGATTTCTTTCAATTCCACATTCTGGTGTTTGCTGTGACTTAGTGCTTGCATTCTTGCCTCTGAATTAGAAGAGCGTGGATTTATAGATGAAATTAGATTAGATTAGACTTACAGTGTGGAAACAGGCCCTTCGGCCCAACAAGTCCACACCGACCCGCCGAAGCGAAACCCACCCATACCCCTACATTACCCCTTACCTAACACTATGGGCAATTTAGCATGGCCAATTCACCTGACCCGCACATCTTTGGACTGTGGGAGGAAACCGGAGCACCCGGAGGAAACCCACGCAGACACGGGGAGAACGTGCAAACTCCACACAGTCAGTCGCCTGAGTCGGGAATTGAACCCGGGTCTTCAGGCGCTGTGAGGCAGCAGTGCTAACCACTGTGCCACCGTGCCGCCCACAAATCTAGACTGATACCTCAGTTCAATACACAATACTGTGCTGTCAACTTCAACATACTCATGAAACAGTTTACCATTTCATCTGAAATACCATATCCTTGACAGTGCAGCATTCCTGCAGTACTGATGTGTCAGCCTACAATTAAAATATCCAGGTTCAGGATTGATTCTTGAATTCACAGTCTCCAATTCACAGAGAAATTTTCTACGGCTGAACTAATTGACTCATTTAAAATATTCATACAGAGGTTCCTTTTTTTAAAACGTTGAAAACCTGTTGATCTATCATATGAAAGATACGTTTGTGAAATTCCTGCAAACACCGAGTTATTCCTTCCATTTCTGTGTCGGAAATCATCCAGAATATTTCAGCATCGGGTTACTGACACAAAAATTGCATCATATTGTCTGATTGTCTTGAGGGAGATCACTATCAGCTAACAGAAATGCTTTATTTATGTTCAATATCAGCCCTTGTGCTCCAACAACTCTTGCTATTTAATTGTCCTTTGGCTCAGTTGGAACTGAATTGTCCTGGGATCAATGTTCAAAATATTGGAGGTCTTCTTTCATCCAAATGGAACATGACATTAATTTCCAATAGATCAATAGCATTTCATCACTTTTTTTCTCTTTTAACTGTTTTGTTTGTGTAGGCTTCTGTAAAGGTTTCTTTTAGTACATGTCTCAGTTTGTCAAATTCTGATATTTTACTTGATAATATTTGATTTACACACAGCTAGGTGAGGATCTGTAAATATTTTATGAACAAGTCAAGGTTTTGACCTCATGCAGTGCCTACAGCTTGTTTAAGTTGTTTATCACAGGATTTCTAACAAAGTCCATTAACAAAGTTACAAACTTTCTAAAACACTATAGGGGCTGGGTAGATAATTAATATGCTTAGCTTGAGAAATCGTGCTTGACTCATTGAGAAAAATCCTCTGAAAAACTAAATGCAACTCGGACTTTACCAGAAAAATGTAAGATTTAGTCCAATGTTTCCAAGACTTTCTAATGCTCTCCTTGAAAAACAAAACATTGACGGTGGGGACTGGGAGAAGCTTTCTATCAATCATTCAAAATGGTGACAACTTAAGTGTCATGCTGCATCACGCTTTGTGTCATCATGTCCAAATGATGAGGCAACAAGAAAGTACGATGGAAAGAAAATCCTGCATTCCATATCTCACAACCAGTTGGGACATTCTGCCAAAGATCTGGCGCTGAAGAATTTACCTCATAATTGCATGATGACACACAGCAGACTCCCATGGCCCTGAATGAACACAATCCACAAGTTGAGGGTCAGATGATGACTTTAGCCAGGAGCTCCTCTGAATTTGCAAGACCTCTGATTGGCCCACTACTTTTGAGGTACTACTCACAGGCATTATTTTGCCTTAAACCTATTTCCTTGCCAATTAAAAGCTCAGCCAGTCTGAAAAACTTGACTTTAATTAATTTCCATTCATAGGGGAGTTTGGGTCTCGATGACAATGTTGGTTGCTGTTACCCACCCTCAGAGGAAACTTCAGTCTCATTTGTCTAAGTGGCCATAGTCTATAGCCTTATAAACCTCTAAGCACTAAAAGCAAACACATCCTAATGGTTTCTATGTAGATTGAAATAAAGATTACAAACACTGAATCTGCCAAGCAATTAATGTGAAATATATCTTGTAAACACAACTCCATTTATGAGTGCCAACTGCTTCGTCTTCAATTCTGATTTACGATTTTAAAAATAAGCATTCTCCACGAAGCAAACATGCCCGCTCTGCATTAAAAGTTATGTTTATATATTGGAAATTAAATTTAAAAAGCACATTCCAATTTTTTTAAAAAATTTTGCCATTTTTCATTTTTTACAAGCAATGCAAGAAGCACTTCTAGACTTAGCCACACATCTTAAATGATTTAACTAAGAAAATATATGTGTTTGTAAGGCATCTTTCATAGTTTTTAGACAGCAGCAAGTTCTTCAAAGCTAATGAAATTGTTTAGAAATGCAGTCGCTATCCTATTACAAGATATGCAGTCATATTTGGTACGCCAAGGTGTCAGAAAATGCAATGAGTTAAATGCCGAGATAAACCATTTTTGTAAATATTTGTTCACGGATATACAGTGGTCAAGTCAACTGGCAAAACATCCTTGTTTATCTTCAATTCGATGAAAGGTAACGTAATTGAGTGTTCAAATCCACCTAAGAGAATAAACAGTGTCTTGACCAGAATCTCAGTAAAACCTTTTCCTGTTTGGTGCAGTGCCCTTAACAGTCTTTCGGACCAAGACTAGGACCTCCATCAATGAAAAATATACTCAACCACTTATTTGTTTTCTCTCTTTCCTAGGGCTATTATGGATAAATCTAACACATCAGAGCCTCAATTTGAGGTCTCTCTAGCTGAAATCAATTGGTCCTGTAATTTCCTTGTGCAATGTTCTGGGAGTTTTACACAGGTAGGTCAATGGCCCAATAAGAAGGGTAGTCTTCTGTTATTCATTCAGAAAGATGCAGCACACTTTACTCATCTATCCCTGACCAAGGCCAGGCCTGGAAGAGGGTAAAATGTTGATCCTTATGATGGCAGAATATTTCTAAATATTTATCATTGGTTAAACATTTTGCAGCTACACTGCTTCTCATGAAATATACACCTATTGTTAGACATTGTGCCACATGGATCGTTGGCATTCAGATCTGTCCATTCTCCTTACTTGTGACTGAATGACAATCTTGCAGAGAGCTAATATAGTCAGCTTAGCATTCTCCTTTTATAAAACGTCTGATTAGCCAGAAGCTTTCATGTTTAAGATAATGTTTTAATGAGCAATCACAGATAAGGAATTTATTAACTCTATACAGAATAACCTCAATTATCCGAACGAGATGGGTGGAGAGAATTTTATTCGGATAACTGATTGTTCGGATAACAGATAACGTTTTTACAGGACCTTGAGATTGTGTTCGGATAATCCGAAATTCGAATAATTGACATTCGAATAAACGAGGTTGTTATCTATTTTGATTCATTTAAAACAGTGAAACACATTATGACTTATAAAGTAGACTTTGAAGCAATCATTTGATTTCTGTATGCATCTAGCAGATCCATAGCAGACTAATCAACAGGCAGAATCCCAACATTGTCAACACATGGTACATGTTTAACACTGTTAAAGGTAAGATACATTTTCCATAGGAATTAGTTTCTCAAGCTACTAGTTTTCAAGTTAAATATTGAGTTAAAATAAACTATTAAAGAAAATTATTGGGAAACTGCTTCCCAGTCAGACAATCATTTACAGCACTATTGTTCTTTATGATATTGGGTGGCAGACGTAATATCTCCGCCACAGTATCTTCCATCACAAACAATAGGTTTCCCCTGTGTTTACCCCAGGTGAGAGTTCAAACACTGTTGGACCTTCAAACCATAGTCAAAAGAAAATCCATATTCCCACTCATTTACTTTTTTTTGTACAGGAGATACCAATAGTGATTTAGTTCTTTGAGTTTGAAAAAAGTCAGAATTTCTTCCTGAGTGGTAGCGAGGTATGGTTCATTTAGGATATGGTTCTGCAATGAGACAAGGTAGTTAGTTGGCAAAGCAATGGTTGACATTTTGCAGAAGGTTTCCCTTGCAGCAGGAGAAATGCCCAGTTGAATATTTGTCTTCAGTAACTTCTCCTTTATAAAGAAACCAGCTGGATATTCAGTTCTTAAACTCAATCTTGAGATTTTGTTTGCAAACCAATTAGTCAGAAATTGTATTTTGATCCAAGAAGTATTGTAAAATTAAGCATTTGAGTCTTCCTTTTTCCATTCAAAATGTAAAGGAGATATGCTGAGAAAGTAGGTACTTCATTCACCAGATGTTTGAGCAAAGTGCACAAGATATATTTTTGTTAACATACACTCCAGCATCAAAGCAGAATGGTAGGATCTGAAAATAACCTGCAATAATTTGTTCCGGTGGAAAGAACACAGTGCAACTTGCAGGAGTTGGAATGCAGTCAGGCAAAGTATTGGGACATTGATTTGTTTCCTGCATTTATTTTTCAGTCCAAGACAGCTTATAATGGCAAAGTACTGAACAAACACTTAAGGTAGGAAATTTCATAGTGACTGGCTCAAGGTGACAATGATAGAGGTTTGCAGTAATCACCCATGGACCGGGAATAGGGATTAAAAGTTTGTGAAGATCATTTACAAGTACTGCATTGTGAGAAAAAAAAGGGAACCATTTTCTTTAAAAGTGTTCTTGTGTGTGAAGCAATTTTCATAACTCTGGATGTTACAAAATGTTACTTCTGAAATCATCGCTATTAAGGTTACAAATTTCGCAAATCACAGTAAAGTCCCACTGAAAGAAATGCGTTAATTAAAAATTCTCTTTGTTTGGGGTCATGTAGGTTGAGGTAAGATTGCTGGCCAGGACACTGCTTTTCTTCCAAGTGTTTTGTGAAATCCACCGACTAAGACAGACCTTAAAAGCCATCATTCACTAATTCATCTGACAGACGAAAACCTTTCGCAACACACAAGTTTGTGCACAAGTTGTCTCTCAACGCTGCACTAAATGTTCAGAAATTAGGAAACTTATCATAATAAAGAAAATTCCCTTTCTTGTTGATGTACCTTAAAATGCTAAGTCAGTTATTCTATGCTTTCAATAAAGAAACCTAAGACAAGTTTTCTAATTACCTCATTGGCAAGAGTCCAAAGAATGTTCCGAAACAAATGGAAAAAAGCCATTTCCCATGAAGGTACAAAAGTTATGTAGGTCTGCCAAACAAGGAGGAATGATTCTTTTGTTACCTTGTCTGTGTGGTTGTGTCACATCAAGAGATGATTGTGCAATCCTTTTGTCTGCAAATACACGATTGCATTATAAATCTTTACAAAAGTTATGATTCAGAAATACTATTGATGCTGAATGACTAGATAAATCCCACACAGCCTGTTATATTAAAGTGAACCTACAGCAGTTAAATGAAGGCATAGTTATGTTGTCTAACTTGCCCATTTAGTTTCCTGGGGGAAAAAAAGCTATTGCTGTTTAAAAACAAGTTTGTCTGAGATTCACTGGTCACTTCATCAGTAAGATTATTAAGTCATTATTATAAATGATAAAGAATACACTGAGAATTAAAATCCTGAGTTTTTTTTAGCTAAGATGTGGAGGTGCTGGTGTTGTAGTGGGTTGGGCAAGGTCAAAAGTCACACAACACCAGGTTATAGACAACAGGTTCATGAAATCACAAGCTTTTGAAGCACTGTCCTTTGCCATCTGATGAAGGAGCAGCGCTCCAAAAGATTGTAATTTCAAATAAACCTGTTGGACTATAACCTGGTGTTGTGTGACTTTTTTGGCTGTTACTTGCGTTGTGTTTTTTGGAGGATATCTCACTGTGAAACACAATACGATATCTTGCTGTATCTGACCAAATGCAACTCATTAACTGCCTTCCCCTCTCCTGTGGCAATTCTCTCACCCAAATCTAGCCCCATCTCACCACGCAACATCCCCAGAACAATTCACCACTCACAAAGAAGTCAGATGAAAGGCAGACATTGTGGGTACTCATGCCATTTTGAAAAGCTTACTGTGCAATTGGATAAATGTTGGCAATGTGGCTCTCACCAGCGACATCATGGCACAGCAGCAATAAACTCACACAGCTCCTGGCACATAGTCAGCATGGCTGGCACCTCCCTGCACCCACAAAGCTTTTCTCTCACCCTAGTTACTGCTTAACCACCACACCACACAGTTTGCCTGTCACAGCCAAATCAATGCCTTGTCTCTGTCTGATCTTTCCCCAGTGCCCACTTGAGACCAGCTTTTGTCATTGTCCATGAGGGGAACATCAGATACAGAAAAGCACTCAGACAATTCCTGAGATGAAGTTTTATTATCAGCCAGCAAATGTCACCGGAAACAAAACAACTAAGGTCTGCATGTTGACCCCACAATGTAAACCAAATGTTGGCATGATGATCAAAGATAGTTCTACAATCCATGACACCCAACTCACAGCTTCTGGAAGCAGGTCTCAATCAGATTCTGTCTGACATAGCAGAGAGCTTTGTACACAATGGGAGCCTCCTCCTTTTCAATTTCTTCGTTCTTCTGCTTGAAAGACTGCTCCCATTCTCCCGGTCCCCTGCATCCAGCCCATTGCCTTGATGCTTCGTCTAATCATGCAGAGCACAGCACGAGGGTGATGCAGCACGCTCTGAGTGGACGACACTGGAGAGCCCTCCAAAACAGTCAGAGCAGTGGAACTGCATCTGCAGAATCTGCTTATCTGCTCCACCATGGCCCTGGCTGAAGTATGTGCATCAATTTGGTGAAGTTACTGCATCAGCTGAGTGACTAAAACATGACATTGAAGAGGGAATGTCTGCTGCGCTCAAAAGCCATTCCCATCCCAAGCCCACATCAATCACTCATCCACTCACTGTGTTTAGTCAAGACCATCATCATACTTAAATGGCATATGATGAATCAATGTTTCCCTTGTCCCAGAGGGACAATGTTCAGGGCAGCCAGAGCCAGTGTCAGGTAAGGGGCAAAAGCATTTAATATGCATCTGCTGCAGAATGGGGTAATTAAAGGGGCAAATATACAAAGCAAGCATTTGCAAACTACAGCTTCATTTCATTTACAGTAATTTCATCAATCATTTCAATGAATTGCAGAGGGAACATGCTTAGGCATTAGGAAATGTTAGATTTGAAAGGATGCTGTGAACCAGCATTCTTCTCTTTAATTCATTTCTGCTAACTTTTCCATCTGGTGAGATGACAATATTAGATTCACAAGCACTAATTGCATGATGATTAAAATGCCTTTGGTCAGCATTTGAAGCCTAAACATGTTCCCTCTGCATTGCATTGTAAATGAATGAAGAAAATATTGCAAAAGAAATAAACCCAGAGTTTGCAAACACCTGCTTTATATATTTGCCCCTAGTGTCCAGGAGATGCATATCCTATGCTTTTGCCCCTTACCTGACACTGATTCTGTACACCATCAGCATTGACCCTGTTATTTCCTATTTTGATTCACATCCAGAGAATAGAAAGTGAAAACAGGGAACACAGCTCACAATGGTCAGCATCAGCACTAGGGTGGCATGGTAGCTCAGTGGTTAGCACTGCTGCCTCAGAGTGCCAGGAACCTGGGTTTGATTCCAGCCTCGGGCAACTGTCTGTTTGGAGTTTGCACATTCTCCCTGTGTCTCCGTGGGTTTCCTCTGGGTGCTCCGGTTTCCTCCCACAATCCAAAGATGTGCAGGTCAGGTGAAGTGGCCATGATAAATTGCCTATACTGTTAGGTGCATTAGTTAGGGGAATGGGTCTGTGTGGGTTACTCTTTGGAGGGTCAGTGTGGACTTGTTGGGCTGAAGGGCCTGTTCCATACCGTCAGGAATCTAATCTCACTGGGCTCTGCCTGGCTGACAAGTACTCCTCAGAGCAATTATGTTCCCTGTCACCTTGCACTACCTGGACAGCCTATTCACACTTGTACCCCTAAGTAGAAACACATCACACTGAATTTTGTCTCCAATTACCATCCCTGCCTCCTGAGCTCCAACATTACAACTTCATGATGCCCATCCCAGTTCTTTACGCTCCCCTTGTGAATGCCAATGATTGTTAATATCTCCCTCCCACAGCTCATTATGCCCTCCAATACTGCTCTAGTGCCAATATACATTGAGCATCTACCATCACCATCCATACTCACAATTCAACTCATGTCTCTGTTTACACCCCTCAACCCCACCTCCTGCCTGACTCCCTCACCTTCTCTTGGCAGTGATTCACCCCCACTGCACCTATAGGTTGCCTTGTAACCTCCTCAATGATCAATAAACAGAAAGCCAGTTCAATATTTACCTCAGACACCTGACTGACTTTGACAAGCTACTCCTCGATATGACTGACCACATCCTGATCACAGTGCTTGCAACTCCTCGACTGACAATACGAGATTCCCTTGAATGTTGCTAGTGACCCCACAGAACTGACTATTGCCCACTCCACAGACAATAGTTCAGATTATCCCCTGAACATGACCAGCCCAAGTGGACAACTGGCAGTGGCCAAGCTGCTGAAGTGTTCATGCCTGTGCCCGGGACTAAAGGTGCTGGCACCCATGACCAACAGTACTCTCCCCAACCTACTGGACTGAAAATTCACCCCATCCACCTTCTGACATGGCCATGGGTTAAATAAATGTGCAGTATCTTTGCTGGACTGGCAGCTGAGGTGGTAGAATGACATCTCGCTGAGTCACACATCCTTCCTGACAAAGGTGACAAGCAAATTATCTGTGTGTCTGCACAAAAAGCACATCAACATAGTTCAAAGTTTGTGAGAAGATTTGTAGCTCGCTTGCATGTTGTTGTGGTTCTGTTTGCCGAGCTGGGAATTTGTGTTGTAGACGTTTCGTCCCCTGTCTAGGTGCACAAAACACTACAAAGGACAAACAGGAAGACAGCTAACGAACCGCATCCATGAACACCGACTAGCCACGAAACGGCACGACCAGCTATCCTTCGTAGCCACACATGCAGATGTCAAGCAACATGAGTTCGACTGGGACAACACTACTATTATAGGACAAGCCAAACAGAGAACAGCCAGGGAATTCCTAGAGGCATGGCAATCATCCACAGATTCTATCAATAAGCACATCGACCTGGACCCAATATACCGACCACTACAACGCTCAGCTGGAACTGACAACCGGAAGCGGCAGAGACAAGCCACTATAAATGTCGGAGAAATCATCACAGAAGTGCTTCACAGGAGGCTCCAGAGAACTGAGGATGTCACCTAGACAGGGGGCGAAACGTCTGCTACACAAATTCCCAGCTCAGCGAACAGAACCACAACAACATCAATATAGTTGCAATCTTGATCTTTAGGCTTTAACTCAACCATCGATGTGCTAACAGGCAATGACATGGCAAGGCAAGGAAAGGCAAGGCAAAGCACAGATGCTGCAAGAGTAGAGTGGTACTGGAAAAGCACAGCAGGTAAGGTAGCATCCGAGGAGCAGGGATATCAATGTTTCGGACAGGAGCCCTTCATCAGGCCTGTAGGTAGGTGTTAAGTGTGTGAATGCTCAGGGAGAAAGTGATCAGACCTGAGGTGCGGCCTGGTCCAATTGTGAGTTGGGTGCCTGACTGTTCATGTGAAGTGCCCTTACAACACACGTTCCATGCCAATTACTAGTGCACCCTGCAATGCAAGTCCATGCTTCATGAGCAGCCTTCAATTGTATAAGGGAGATATCATTAAAAGCATGAGGGTTGGCAAATGTTGGATGCCAACATCTGTGGGCTTGCAGTGTGTGAGGTTGGTGACCGTGGATAGTGTCCTGAGATGCTGTTCAATGACAAGTAACCCAGAGGCTCTTTGCAGCTAGTGAGCTGAAGTCATAAGTTCGAGCTTCCATGTTGAGAATTCTCAATATCTCATTTGTTTGGAAAGATAGAAAGATGAAAAATAATAAGATGAGTTGTACAGTTAACAAGCTGTGTAACAAACAATAATTCTTTTGTTTGGCAACATGCCACGGTTATAAAAGTGGAAGTTGACCACCTCCCCCCTCTCTCAGAACTAAAACTGAAACACCCAAAGAGGAGCGCTTTGCCCCCTAATCTGCAAAAAGAGTACGAAAAGTGGTGTAACCTGCTTTTCAGCAACTTCTAGTGGTTAAAAAAAAATCTCTGACACTCACTTTAAAATCAACAAGTAACAATTTCTTCATCTAACTCTAAAAGTGAATAAATTAACTAATCTATTAACAAACCGGATAAATGCCGTCTGACTGCTAGCTATTCCCGAATAAAACAAGATTCTAATGGTATGCTGTTCCAATAAACACAAGTCCCACTCATATACAAAAAAATTGGAATTTAGTCTGTCAAACTTACAGCCAGGTTACATCTTCCAGAATGTCCATTGTTCCTTTGGTCAGGAACGTCTTCGTAGAATCCCTACATTGTGGAAACAAGCCCTTCAACCCAACAGGTCCGCACTGACCCTCTGAAGAGTAACCCACACTCACCCATTAACCTATGCCATTATCCCATATTTACCCCTAATCAATGCACCTAACATTGCCAAACACTATGGCTAATTTACCTAAACTGCACACCTTTGCATTGTGGGAAGAAATCGGAGTACCCGAAGGAAACCCACGCAGACAGAGACAGTCACCAAGTCCGGAATCAAACTTGGTTCACTGGCACTGTGAGGCAGCAGTGCTAACCAGTGAGCCATCGTACCACCTTATGTTTTCTCGATTGGTTTCTTCAGTCTTGAGAGAGAGAGCTGAGAGCTGTTAGCTCTGGTGGATAGCAGTTAGCTCTGGGGTCTCTGTCCAAATGCCCCCCTCTTTTATACCTGTAATGGCATTCCAATTTTTCTTACATAGGATTAGTCCTATGTTATCAAAATCATCAGATTTAAATTTAATAGATTTTTGGTAACTAAGGGCCTGATTCAAATTGATTGACTAAATTTAAAACCTGTTGAATTGATAAAAACTGCAGCTTGGCCTGCTATCTGTATGGCCTTTTGATACAAATGTTTCAGTTTGACTACTCTCTGAACATGAGCATTCCAGCTGCTGCAGCTCACATAAATTTTAAATCTCTAAGCCTTGAAAAAAACACCATCTTTAAAGGGACCACACATTTTACCATTTTACAAACGCCGAATTCTAACTTCTTGTCTTCCAGTCTACAATTACTTGAGCCAACTTCATAATGCCACTGCTCAACAATAAACATGCCTCGATGTCTAACAGATGCATAAAAGATGCAATGAGTTGTTGCCAATATCAAGATAGGCCTTCTAGAATGTCTTATCTGGGTCTGCCACAAATCGCGCCATAGCCCACGTTATTCAGGCCACTGAAGGATTCAGTCCTGCGTACCTGAGCCAAAAATCACAGAAAGTTAGATTAAACCAATGTAAACCTGCTAACTTATATTTGCTTGTCCCATTTTATACCAACTAGCACAACAGTCAGCTTTGATTTCAAGAAGGAGTTTAATTCAAATAAATGCGAGGTGCTGCATTTTGGGAAAGCAAATCTTAGCAGGATGTATACACTTAATGGTAAGGTCTAGGGAGTGTTGCTGAACAAAGAGACCTTGGCGTGCAGGTTCATAGCTCATTGAAAGTGGAGTCACAGGTAGATAGGATTGTAAAGAAGGTGTTTGGTATGCTTTCGTTTATTGGTCAGAGTATTGAGTACAGGAGTTGGGATGTCATGTTGCAGCTGTACAGGACATTGGTTAGGCCACTGTTGGAATATTGCATGCAATTCTGGTCTCCTTCCTATCGGAAAGATGTTATGAAGCTTGAAAGGGTTCAGAAAAGATTTACAAGGATGTTGCCAGGATTGGAGGATTTGAGTGTAGGGAGAGGCTGAACTGGCTGGGGCTGTTTTCCCTGGAGCGTCGGAGGCTGAGGAGTGGTCTTATAGAGGTTTACAAAATTACGAGGGGTATGGACAGGGTAAATAGACAAAGTCTTTTCCCTCGGGTTGGGGAGTCCAGAACTAGAGGACATAGGTTTAGCGTGAGAAGGGAAAGATATAAAAGAGACCTAAGGGGCAATTTTTTCACACAGAGGGTGGTACTTATATGGAATGAGCTGCCAGAGGAAGTGGTGGAGGCTGGTACAATTGCAACATTTAAGAGGCATTTGGATGGATATATGAACAGGAAGGATTTGGAGGGATATGGGCCAGGTGCTGGCAGGTGGGACTAGATTGGGAAGATATCCAGTTGGCATGGATGTGTTGGACCAAAGGACGTGTTTCCATGCTGTACATCTCTATGACTCTATAAGAAAGAATGATATCTGTCAACAATAAATCGAGTGCATGTTTAAAATTCTGGGTATCTGCTGAAATATTCAGCAAACTCAACATATCAGTGGAAGTTTTGCTGAGGTTTAAGTATTGGCTCGACAAGTTAAGTGGAATTGCTTTCTCAAGGCTTTAACTCAAACTACATTACCATTTTCAATTAATGAGGTTTATTCTTCTGGATGGAATGTAAACTTTCACTGGCATTCACATCTGGTCTCAGTTCTCAACATGGATCCCAAACATCACTGAACTGTATCAATACAACTAACTCTGAAAACAAATGATGTTGACAATTGCTGTTCTTGTTTTGCTACAACTGTGTTTTAGCCAAGAATTCTGCCTCAAGCTTTATATGGTGAATAACACACAAAATTATGAAATAAAGGGTCAGAGAGATGTACAGCATGGAAACAGCTTTGGTCCAACTCATCCACGCCAACCACATATCCCAACCTAATCTAGTCCCATTTGCCAGCACTTGGCCTATGTCCATCTAAACCCTTCCTATTCATATACCCATCCAGGTGCCTTTTAAATGTTGCCATTGTACCAGCCTCCACCACTTCCTCTGGCAGCTCATGCCATACACGCACCACCCTGTTTTATACCTTTCTCATCTCACCCTAAACCTATGCCCTCTAGTTCTGGACTCTCCCACACCAGGGAAAAAACTTTGTCTATTTATCCTACCCATGCCCCTCATGATATTATAATCCTCTATAAGGTCACCCCTCAGCCTTCAACGCTCCAAGGAAAACAGCCCCAGCTGATTCAGCCTCTCCCTATAGCTCAAACCCTCCAACCTTCTTGGCAACATTCTTGTAAATCTTTTCTGAACCCTTTTAGGTTTCACAACATCCTTCCGTTAGGAGACCAGAATTGCATGCAATATTTTAAAAGTGATCTAACAAGCATCCTGTACAGCTTGCAGCATCACCTCCCAACTCCTATACTCAATGCACTGACCAATAAAGAAAGCATACCATACACCTTCTTCATCATCCTATCTAACTGTCTCTATCAGAGAGTGGTAAGGGCATGGAATGCCCTGCCTGCCAATGTAGTTAATTCAGCCACATTTAGGGAGATTTGAACAATCCTTGGATAAGCACATGGATGATGATGGGATAGTGTAGGGGGATGAGCTTAGATTAGTTCACAGGTCAGCGCAACACCAAGGGCCAAACGGCCTGATCTGCGCCTTATTGTTCTATGTTCTACGTTCTATTTGCGACTCTACTTTCAAGGAGCTATGAACCTATACTCCAAGATCTCTTTGTTCAGCAACACTCCCTACCACCTTACCATTAGGTGTACAAATCCTGCTAAGATTTGCTTTCCCAAAATGCAGCACCTCACACTTATTAAAATTAAACTCTGTCTGCCACTTCTCAGCCCATTGGCCCATCTGATCAAGATCCCGTTGTAATCTGAGGTAACCTTCTTCGCTGTCCACTACGCTTCCAATTTTGGTGTCATCTGCAAACTTACTAACTATACCTCTTATGTTCATATCCAAATCATAAATTTAAATGACGAAAAGTAATGGACCCAGCACCGATCCTTGTGGCACTCCACTGGTCACAAGACTTCAAAGGTTCCAGTGCACAACTATTCATTTCCAGCATGCAGATTATAAGACATTTGGCAAGGTTTTTCCAAAAAATCCTTTCTCATGAAAATTTTCTAAAAATGCTTTTGTGTGAATATAAATCAAAAGAGTCCATGTTTGTATGTTGTAAATCCTGCATAGGTTTAATGTTTCGGTGTTATGGAGGCTTGTTCAGACTCCATCTGTACAAAGATGTCAGCATTTAGAGGACAGGAAGCAGTAAATGGGGTGTATGATCTTGGACGGGTGCAAGGCATGCTCGGAACGGTCAGAGGGCAATCACGCTCTTCAAGGAAGTCTGAAAGTGCCATCCCACTTGCCTTACCTATGCCTTTCCTAGCTACAAATAAGATTAATGGAATGAGATCATTAAGTCACTATTAATTGACTTCTTAATGTCCTCATAGGGCCTAGGGTCAGCGAGCCAATGATTCTAGACTGTAACATCGAAACTCTCAATGTCTTGACAAACTCTTTTTTACAGAGCAGTGCGGAGAGAGGGAGGAGGAGAAACAAGGGTCACCAGGAAGGGTAAGTGATTGTTTTTTTTTAAGTGGGTAAGGGATGTGGCTGACCTCCCTGATTCTTACACTTGCAAGAAGTGTGTCCAGCTGCAGCTCTTGTTTGACTGCATGACAGCTCTGAAGCTGCAGATGGACTCACTGTGGAGCATCCGCGATGCTGAGGAGGTCATGGATAACACATTTACCAGATTAGAATTGCTGAGGGAGACAGTGAATAGGTGACCAAAAGGCAGAGAAAGAGTATGAAGGCAGTGCAGGTGTCCCCTGCAGTCATCTCCCTCCAAAACAGGTATACCGTTTTGGATACTGTTGGGGGAGATGGCTCACCAGGGGAGGGCAGCAATTGCCAGGATCATGGCACCGTGGTGGGTTCTACTGTTCAGAAGGACAGGATAAAGACTCGTAGGGCCATAGTCATAGGGGATTCTACTATAAGGGGAGTAGATAAGTGGTTCTGTGGCTGAAAACAAGATTCTTGAATGGTATGTTGCCTCCCAGCTCCTCCAGTCAGGGACATCACCGACCAGTTGCAGAGTATTCTGATAGAAGAGGGTGAACAGCTAGTTGTCGTGGTGCACATTGACACCAATGATGTAAGTAAAACACAAGATAAGATCCTGAAAGCAGAATTCAGGGATCTAGGAGAGAAGTTAAAGTGGAGGATCTCAAAGGTAGTGATCTTGGGATAACTACCAGTGCCCTG
This sequence comes from Hemiscyllium ocellatum, assembly GCF_020745735.1. Taxonomy (NCBI): domain Eukaryota; kingdom Metazoa; phylum Chordata; class Chondrichthyes; order Orectolobiformes; family Hemiscylliidae; genus Hemiscyllium; species Hemiscyllium ocellatum. The sequence continues at coordinate 78,928,490 of NC_083411.1, read as the reverse complement.
TGCTAACCAGCCCATGAAAAAATGGGCAGGATGAACACGTGGCTTGAAGGATGGTGTAGCAGGGAGGGGTTCAGATTTGTGGGGGATATTGGGATCGATTCTGGAGAAGGTGGGACGATGACAAATTGGATGGTCTACTACCTGAACCAGACTGGAACTAATGTCTTCATGGGAGTTTTTGCGACTGCTGTTGGGGAGGTTTTAAACTTATGTGGCAGGGGCTGGGAACAGGAAGAGAAGACTAGTAGATAGTGAGGTGGAAAGTAGATATTGTAAGGAACAGGATCATGAAGTTAGCATTACCAAGGGGAAGAGTAGGCGGTGAGCCGATGAACACAATGGAACTGGTAGTTTGAAGTACATATGCTTTAATGCAAGGAGTATGATGGGTAAGGCAGATGAGCTTAGGGCTTGGAATGGTGCCGGGAGTATGACGTTATTGCGATCACAGAGACTTGGTTGAAGGAAGGGCATGATCGGCAATTAATGTTCCAGGATATAAAAGCTTCAGAGTTCAGGGAGGGAAATAAAAGGTGGGGAGGAGTTGCATTGCTGGTCAGGGATGATATCGTGGCTGTGCTAAAGGAGGACTGTATGGAGGCTTGAACAGTGAGGCATTATGGGTAGACCTGAGAAATAATGAGGGTGCAGTTACATTGTTGGTGCTGTACTACAGACTTCCCAACAGTGAGCATGAGATAGGAGAACAAATAGGTCAACAAATTACGGAAAGGTGTAGAGGAAACAGGGTGGTGGTGATGGGGGATTTTAATTTTCCCAACATTGGCTAGCATACACTTAATGTCAGAGATTTGTATGGGGCAGAATTTGTAAGGAACATCCAGGAAAGTTTTCGAGAGTAGTATCTCAATAGACCAACTAGGGAAGGAGCCACATTGGACCTGGTGTTGGGAATGAGCCAGGCCAGGTGGTGGAAGTTGCAGTGGGGGATTTCTTTGGGAAGAGTGGACCACAAATCTGTAAGTTTTAGAATACTCATCAACAAAGATGAGAGTGGTCCTAAGGGAAGAATAGTAAACTTGGCCAAGGCCAATTATATCAAATTAGGCAGGAGCTGGGAAATGTGGATTGGACACAGCTATTTGAATGGAATTCCACGTTTGAAGGCTGTCTTGTTATTGATGTAATTAATTTTTGTCATAGTTAAGAAAAGCAGATTCAGCAAGCTCTATCTGATGATGTCCAATAGCAGCAACCCAAGAAAATCATCAACAGGAATGTGACTTTCAAAGACATAGCAAGGTCAAGATATACTTGATCATATATACATAGGTCACATGGTTTCATGTGCAATCTCTTGGTTTTTCTGATCCTTTCTATTGACCCAGCATCACTAAGAATATTGTTTGACTGATCAAACCTGTGGAAACTGTCAACACCATCATTTTCAACAATCAGAAGAGTTCCTTATTCCACATGAAGTTCTTTCCAAACTGTGTTGCAAGTTTGCAGCTGACATTTATTACATCAAAGGATATGACAACATTCTGGTAACTGACAATCTCACAAAATTTCATTTTGTGAGTCACATCAAACCGTAGCTGATACAACAAACACCATATTAGATTATGTCAGACAACAGTCTACAAAGCACTATTGCACCTTTCCAATATGTGCAAGAAATGGTGTATTCAACACATTATCTCCTGTTCTCTCCCTACCCTAAACCTAATGGTCTTACAGAATATACTGATCATACAGTGAAGTCCACAAGTTTCTTTATTCATCATAGGAAGATGGCATCTCTGGCTAGGCCAGCGTTTATTGACAGGAGTTCAGTTAAAAGTCAACAACATTGCTGTGGGTCTGGAGTCACATGTAGACCAGACAATGATGGCAGTTTCCTTCCCTAAAGGACATCAGTGAACCAGATGGTGTTTTCCTGACAATTGATTCACAGTCATCATTAGACTTTTAATTGCAGATATTTATCAAATTCAAATTCAAGCATCTGTCATGGCAGGATTTGAACCCAGGTACCCACAACATTACCTGGGTCTCTGTACTAATAGCCTAGCGGTAATACCTCCTCACAATCATTAAATGAAAAGCCAATTGCCTCGATTTTAAGATAGTCATGATAACTTTGCAAGCTACTCCTCATGGTTATGTTTACTATCATGAACAGCTCTCATGTGCATGAGAGCTTGTCCCTTAAACAGCCAACTACATGTATATGATGCATTATGGGAAAGAAAGAAAAAAAATGATACATGAGAATGATCAATACGAAAGTAAACAGCCATTTTGACTGAAACCAGGGAAGATCTTGAGAGTTGGACATCTTTGTACAAATGCATGCGTCCATTGAAAACACAGCCCAGATCAGACACATTTGTCATAAATAATGGTCAAATCCTTGGATTAAAAGGTAAATATATCTGAGCTGAACATGACCAACTTCCACCATAGAAGATCATGAACCTAATGCAGAAACTATAACCTGACCTGACATCCATGACACATGATACACACCCGTCCACAATAACAGATAGTATGCCACCGACTGACATTACAAAATCAAATGTGATCATTGTGTAAGGATTAGGTCTAGTTGCATTGTATGTTGACCAAAGTCTTATATTAACGCATCAAGGTAATGCAGAAATGTTCTTTGAATATATATATATCAGGGCAGGTTTCTTATTCTTGAAAAGCACAAAGGAGAATGGTGTTATGTAGTACAAATGTATGTTGTACATTTAGGACAGTGAAATAGTGTCAATACATCTATTGGCAATATTCTAGTGTAAAGAGGTCTATATCCAACTGTCAGTTATTCATCTGGCAATATGTAATAATAGTAATAAGAAATAAAATAAGTAATAATATAATGTAATATGTTAGTGATCAAAATACAAACATAACCCAGGCTGACACTGACGGCACTTGCGACACAGTCATAGTCTCCTTAGTTCTGAGCCAAAAGCTATGGGTTCAAATCCCACCAGCCTTGATAAGTGTCATAATGTGTCTGAACAAGTTGATTAGAAATAACCAAGTTTGCACATGTAAGTCTGAGATAATTAGTGGACATAATTAGAAGTTGATGAACTTCCAGATATCTGACTCATGATGAATCCGGGTTTCTGGAAATGGACTAAGATATAGAAATGGCAATCAAGCTGGCACCAACTGATTGGGAAACCAGCTGTTCTGTATTATGAGCACCACCACTCACCTTCAAATGGGTTGCTGAGAAAATTTTTAAAAATTTCCCCATGAGGTGTCCCATTTCATTTCACTCAGCATTGTAATTGTTACATCTTTAGGGCTCTTCTGTCAATTTAACTTGGACCTTCAGATTTAATGCTGTCTCGATTGAAATTCAAAGGAGAAAATGGAGCTAGCACTATCACATTTTGGGACAATGGGGGAGAATTCAGTTATGACCATTTTAGATGGGTTCAGGGAAATCCAATTTTAATTATCTTTCTCTTGAGGTAGTTAATTACTACTAACTTTAGAGTGGGACTGGTCTTTTACTAGAATCATGCAGTATTCCCAGATACGCTGCTGTTATGGAGTAGCAATAATAGCAGCAATCATCCTTAACTGCATGTTAGTCACTAATAAATAACCTTGCCATATTGCTTAGCCACTTCTAATTGGAGTTGTCCTTGTTCACTCTAGTTAACCTGACATTTGTTGTGGTAAAATGCTTGAGTTTATGAAAGAAATTTTAATAGCAGACCATTTGGAAAACCGTGACAAAGTCAGCATAGAAAAATAAAAGAGAAATCATGCTTGATAAATATGCTAGAATTTTCTAAGGATGTAACTGATAGAGTTAAAGGGGGGGAGTGGTGTGGAGGAGTGGGGGTGGGGGCAGTAGATGTGGTTAACTTGGGCTTTTGGGAAGTTTGTTTTAAGGTCCCTCATAAGAGATTGTTATGTCAATTTAAAGCACATAGAATTGGGGATGAAAGAAAGACAGGAATAAACTGGTCATTTTTCTGACTGTCAATAAGTGACAAGTGGAGTACCTTGGGAATCAGTGCTTGGACCCCAGCTATTCACCATATATATATTAGTGATTTAGATTAAGGAACTAAATGTTGTATTTCCATGTTTACAGATTACCTAAAACTGGGTGGGAGGATGTAATGTCAATAGGATGCAAACTTGTGATTTGGACAAGTTGAGTGAGTTGGCAAATGTATGTCAGATGAAGGAGAATGTAGATAAATGTGAAATTATCCGTATTGGTGGTAAGAATAGGAAGGCAGATTATTATCTGCTTGGCAACAGATTTGTCACAAAGCTTGTCCCATTTTTTTCCCCTAAAAGCTGTCCCTTGGTTCAAGGAGGATCTGTCCTTGATATTTTTCAAAGGGGTAGTAAACCAGGCCAGACTCCAATCACTCTGGTTTAGTACAGAGATGAAAAGGATTTTGAGAGACTTTTTGTTTATATGTAAGCAGATGAGACTTCAAGCCAAAGTAGTCATGTTTTAGAAGTGACCTGTATAAAGAAAGGGGAGTGGTCAGCTCTTTAGATGAGCTAAGAGGTTTGGTTCAGTCTCGCGCTAGTTAGAAGTTCAACAGGGAGCTGTGTGTAAACTCTTTCTCTCTTTTCTGCCCTTCAACTTCAACCTGTAAGCATGTGTTCCATTTATACTGGATTTTTAAAGGGAGTTTGCTTATTGGGACTGTTGCGTATATTCAGAACAGCACAATTAAGTCTAATTGGATAGGCTGAGTTCTGAAGGGGTTGTGTTCTTTGTTTTTCATTGTGTAATTTTGTGACTAAATATTTGTCTGTTTTAAAATTTAATATTCAACTGAGCTAACTTAATCCAGGTAAATTTCACTGTAATCTTACCGAAACACATTGCAAAGTTATGGTCTAAGCTGCCTGCTTAAGAATGTTTTGAGAGGTCTGGCTTAGTCCATAACAGATTGGAGAAGGAAAGGTGTAACAAGACCTGAGTGTCCTTGTAAGTCAGTCACTGAAAGAAAGCATGTTGTTGCAGCAGGTGATGAGGAAGGCAAATGATTTGTTGGCCTTCATAATGAGACAATTGAGTACGGGAGCAGCAATGCCTTGCCACATTTGTATATGGCCTTGATGAGATCACATCTGGAGAATTGTTGGTAGGGTTTGGCCACCTTATCTGAAGAAGAATGTAGTGACGATGAACAGAGTGCAACATAGTTTTACCAGATTGATTCCTGGGATTACAAGACTGAAGAGAAACTGGATTGGTTAGGACTGTATGCACTGAAAATTCGAAGAATTGAGGAATCTCATATAAACCTGCAAATTTTCAACAAGTTAGCTGCAGGAAGGAACTTGTCAATGATCAGAGAGTCCATAACCAGAGGTCACAATTTAAGCAGATGGGTTAGGTCATTTAGGACTAAGATGAGGAGAATATCTTTTCAGTTAGACAGTGGTGAGCCTGTGGAATTTTCTGCCACAGAATGCAATTGAGGTCTAAACATTCAATGTCAATGTTTTCAAGAAGGAATTAGATAGCGTTCTTAGGGCTAAGGGGATCAAAGAGTATAGGGAGAAAGCAAGATGGTGAGTAGGATGATCAGTCATGATCAGGTGGAATGGTGGAGCAGTTTTTAAAGGCTAAATATGTCTCCATGTTCTGTTGCCCTGAATTTTACATATTTATATAATGTTGTGGTTCTGTTTTCAAAACTAGGAATTTGTGTTGCAGACGTTTTGTCCCCTGTCTAGGTGACATCCTCAGTGCTTGGGAGCCTCCTGTGAAGCGCTTCTGTGATCTTTCCTCTGGCATTTGTAGTGGTTTGAATCAGCCGCTTCCGGTTGTCAGTTCCAGCTGTCCATTGCAGAGGTCGGTATATTGAGTCCAGTTCAATGTGCTTATTGATTGAATTTGTGGATGAGTGCCATGCCTCTAGCAATTCCCTGGCTGTTCTCTATCATTTATATAATATGATAGATTTGACAACAACTGGAAATTGTAACTATCGAAAATTGTGAATTTCTTCTAAGCTGAGAATTTTAATGATTATACAATTCACGTACATGTGTTATTAATGAAGTTATGTTGCATTATGTTGCATTGGCTGTCAGTGTTGAAAGCTACTTACCTATAATCAATGTTATATTTTACGTCTTCACTTTACAATAGGAACCCAAGACATTTGTCTGTTTGAGTAGAGCTTAATGAAAGTGTTATTGCTCCCCACTTCCTGCAATTCCCTGTCAGCCCACCTTTCTTGAAATGTATTACCATGCCACAGTACTGTTTGCATAAGTATGATAGGTGACCTATTTTTGAGAAACAAGCTCACAAGATATAAAATATTGAAGTAATTAACAAAATAAAAGATGAAATTTTAAAGATTAAAATTGAAACAAAAAACCCCACATATAAAACAGAAACACAGCTTTGCAACCTATATCAAACAGAGAAATGGATCAATCATTGCACATAATGTTACCAATCTGGCAGAATAGTCAGTAATTTGATGAGGAACTAGGAATTGATTAATCTAGCTACCTACATAGAAAGTCTGTAAGACTGGAAACTAGAGGAAAATTGCTAAATTGGTTTTAGATTAGGTGATATGGATATTCAATGAGAGCAAATGATACATCCTTTCTTAATAATATTCCTGAAACATAAATTATATTGATAGCAGAATAAAACATGAGGACTCCTGACTCACAAAGGCAATGGCATCCATATTTGACTTAGTTAGCTGTAAAAGTAAGTTGTCTGACAGAAGATCATGCCAAACAGATAGTGATTATCCATCCACATGCTGGTATCACTCTTGGCTCACTGGGTAACAGTTTTGCCTCTCTCTCAGCCAGTACTCTATGTTTCACATCTCGTTCGAGGGACCTAAATGCAGAACAAAACTGGCACTCCAGTGCAACATTGAAGAAATGCTGCACTGTCAGTGGTACTGTCTTTCAGATGAGACAAGACAAGGCCCAAACTGGCTTCTCAAGTTGGTGTAAAAATCATTGTTTGAAGAAGAACGAGTATTCTACTGTGTCCTGGCTAGTATTAACCTCCCTATACCTATGACTCAACCAATTTTCTGGTAACTCCAGCCTTGAAGATTGGAGATAACAGCCCAGACAGCCATCAGTGTTTGTTCAAGGATATCTTTGAAAAGAGAAGACAGAGAAAATACATTTGGTATTGGCTTCAAATGGGGCAATTAAAGCTAAATAAATGGTCTGGTAATTGTTAACAGCTTATGTGACAGAGAGTAATAGCAAAGAAAGAGTATATAAAAAAATTGAAAATAACTGACCACTGGTTACTGGTTAAAAGTGTGTCACCCACTCCAAAGACATGCCAGGAGATCTGTTGACAGAATACTATCTGAGAGAAACCCTAATTTACAGGATTTATAAGCTAGCAGTTCCATTGTGAATACGTGCTATAGTTTAGTAGCATAACGTATTAAGTGGAATGGTATCCAAGCTGATGTATGCCATTGATATCTGAGCCAAAACATTTAGTCTAAAAACATGGGACTTACAAATGTGTTGTGTCTACCATTGTGGATGTGCTGTGTGACCATAATTTACATTCAATTTGTCACACAACACACAAGGTTCATTGTGCTTCTGGGAAGAAGTGACAATCAATCTTCCTGTGATAATGTATGAATATGCATTACTCCACCATCTACACACATTGGAGAACCATTGATAGCACACAGGTTGTTTCCAGATAATGTGCTGCTGGTGATTCTGTTCATTGGTCCAACTGGTCATGTGTCAATATTGAGTCTGAACAGAAGCAGCAGCAGTAATTCTGAGACATTAAAAGTTAGATCATTCCAATGGAAGCCTTGCACTGTCCTGAAAAGACATCACTAAAAATAGGAAAGCCTTCTTGCTATGTTTAAAGTTACATATATAATGTGCCTTACAAGAAATAAATAAGTGAAAGATAAAAGATAGCTTCAGGGTTCAACAATGAATGAGCAGATAAGCAATGAAAACCTACTGCACAATGAACCTAAACAGAACAACTAGACTCAGACATATAACTTGTAGAAGGCTGATCGATTGAATCTTGTTTGGGAAATGGACTATGGAAAATCTTGTTGGACAGTTAGACAAAGCAGCAGACATGTTATTAAATATGCACAAGATTTAATCAGTCCATCATAGTTTATGGATGGTGCAAGAGATAATAAGATCGCTTGTCCCTTTTCTCCTCACTTCTTGATTTTATGCAGGAACACTTGTTTTAAAGGGTGCATTTTAAATATTTTCTATTTTGTGATTTGCAGTAATAAACATGAAGCAGGCTTTCCAATAAGTATTAATCAGAAGCAAAGACAATATTTACTCCTCCAACACCCCTAGATGTAAATGAACCAAAAATGCTCACTCCTTCACAAGTAAAGATTGGTTCCAGAGAACAAAATATGTAGCTACATGATAAGCAGAATAACAATAAGCAAACCACATTATTAAACCACACACACATTTTGCATATCTATCTGGGATTTTTCATTGTTCTTTGGAAATTAATGGAACTTGATGTCTCTAAAACATTGGATGAGATTGTGATTTAGTTTCTGCAAAGGTGTACCTTTGCAGATAAAAACAGTTAATCCCTTCCCCACCGCTTGGGTTAACTGATTGTTAGGCTCTTCATAATCTGACTGAAGGAATGCCATTCCTTGTCCTGATGAATTTCAAACTGATTGCTTCTGTTTGGTTCTTGGGATAATAAGATTTATTATCAGTTGCCATTTCCTGTCACATGATCAATATATCAATTGCTTACCCAAAAATGTTCTGAAGTTGGAAGCCTTGGGGCTGATAAAGGCAATTGCTTTTCTAGGTTTTGTCTTTCCTTTCTTTAAACAACTGAAAATTGTTTATGATCGTTACCACTTCCTTTGGATAAATAAATCAATTAATGGTAGATTTTAATAGAGAAAGAGATTACTGCAGCAAATAATGGAAATCTTCAAATTCGTCTGAAAATTGTGAGTACATAATGCCAATATGTGAAAGCAATTAACACCTCAGGAGAACAGCACATATGAGATGACAGTCAGTTTTTGATATCAAGTTGCATTTTTGTCAATAAAACTACATGTCATAGAGTCATAGATTGATAGAGCTGTATGGCACAGAAACAGACCCTTCAGTCCAACACGTCCATGCTGATCACATATCCTAAATAAATCGCATCCCATATGCCAACATTTGGCCCATATCCCTCTCAGATTAGAGTGGTGCTGAAAAAGCACAGCAGGTCAGGTCAGGTCAGGTGTGACTGGGACTGGCTACTGATAATAAACTTATCATCCCAAGAACCAAACGGGAACAATCAGTTTGAAATTTTTCAGGACAAGAGATGGCAGGAATTCCAATCAGGAATTCCTGATGAAGGATTTTTGCCCGAAACATCAATTTTCCTGCTCCTTGGATGCTGCCTTACTTGCTTTTCCAGCACCACTCCAATCTTGACTCTAATCTCCAGCATCTGCAGTACCCACCTCTGCCATATCTCTATAAACCTTGCTGATTCATACACCATCCAGATGGCTTTTAAATGTTGTAATTGTACCAGCCTCCATCGCTTCCTTAGGCAGCTCATTCCATGAACATACTATCCTCTGCGTGAAAAAGATGCCCACTTTTAAATCTTTTTCCTTTCATGCTGAACCTATTTCCTCTAGTTTTGACCTGTCCACCTTGGGGAAAAGACCTTATCTATTTATCCTATCCATTCCCCTCATGATTTTATAAACTTCTATAATGTCACCCCTCAGTCTCTGACACTCCATGGAAAACAGCCCCAGTTTATTCAGCCTCTCCTTATAGCTCAAACCCTTGCAACATCCTTGTAAATCTTTTCTGAGCCCTTTCAAGTTTCACAACATACTTCCTACAGCATGGAGATCAGAACTGAACACAGCATTCCAAAAGTGGCCTAACCAATGTCGTCCCAATTCCTGTAGTTAATGCACTGACCAATAAAGGCAAGCATACCAAGCACTTTCTTTATTATCCTATCTACCTGCAATTCCACTTTCAAGGATCTATGACCCTGCACTCCAAAATCTCTTTGTTCAGCAACACTCCCCAGAACATTATCATTAAGTGTATAAGTTCTGCCCTACTTTGCCTTTCTAAAATGCAGCACTTCACGTTTATTTAAATTAAACTCCATCTATCTCTCCTCGGCCCATTGATCCATCTGATTAAGATTCCGTTGTATTCTGAGATAACTGTCTCCGCTGTCCGCTAAACCTCCATTTTGGTGACATCTGCAAAATTACTAACCATACTTTTTGTATTCACATCGAAATCATTTACATAAATGACAAAAAGCAGTGGACCCAATACCGATCCTTGTGGCACACCGCTGGTCAGAGGCCTCCAGTTTGAAAACCAACCCTCCACCACCACCCTCTGTCTTCTACCTTCATGCCAGTTCCGTATCCAAATGACTAGTTCTCCCTATATTCCGTGAGATTTGAACTTGCTAACCAGTTTATCATGAGGATCTTTGTCTAACACCTTAGTGAAGTCTATATAAATCATGTCCACTGCTCTGCCCTCATTAATCCTTTTTGTTACTTCTTCAAAAAACTGAATCAAGTTCAAACTCAAACAAGATTTCCCACTCTCAAAGCCATGTCAACTAACCCTAATCAGTGCTTGCCTTTCCAAACACATGTACATCCTGTTCCTCAGGATTCCCTCCAACCATTTGCACAGCACCGATGTTAGGTTTGCCAGTCTATACTTCCTTGGATTTTCCTTACCATCTTTCTTAAATACTGGCACCATGTTAGCCAACCTCCAGTCTTCCAACAACTTACCTGTGGCCATCAATGATGTGGATATTCTGAGGCACAGAGACTGAAATAAACTTTGTAGAAGAGTCCTCATCTCTTTCCCTTAAGATCATTTTTAACAAAATCTGGACTGCCTACTCGACCTGCTACAACTGTTATGTGGTTGATAATTAAGACAGTTCATTTCAATCAATTAGGTATTCCCCAAAAGATTACAATCAACATTGCAAGTACTAGGCATTCATTCCTACAATAATCAGCGACTTAACAGCCAAAACATTTCGATAATTATACACACACACTTTCAAATTAGGATAAGTATGAAATATAGTAAAAATAGCATACAAGTACCAGTACAGCAATGCCATATCTCAATTTTGTCAGCGCTAACTTACATTTTCATCAATTGGTCAAGTTGCAACTATCTTCCAACTTGTCTGTCAACATTCCTTTAATGAGATCCACGTAACACAACAACCTTGAAGGTGACATAGTAGAACTCCATTCTAAAACATCCTCATTTCTTCTGAGCAAAATGATTTGGTGTAGTCACTCAGCAATAATACCCCTGTAAAACAAAACCATTTACTTTTTAAATTTCAGACAGCTTTAGATTATATGGTCCATTTCAGAACAAGCTGTAAACACTGTGACTTGAATCTCTGACAGGAAATCGGTAAAAATCTGTTTATTCAAATGCACATGAATATTTGATTTAAAGGAAAAAAAGTTTCAGTAAGCGAACTAGTAATAAAGTGTAACATTAATGATACCAGATAATGAATATTTATTAGGAAAAACATATGGACAATAAATAGAATTTGCTATTTATTAATCTCTTTGGGCAAAATAATCTTGCATCTAACTGCATCCGTAGCTTCATCCCAAACTCTTGCAGCATTGTTTAAGATAACACATGGAATTGATAATGAATTATATCAAGCCAGAAGACTAAAAAGCAAAATACTTGCAAATATGTAGCATCTATCATAAGCTTAGAATGTTCAAAACATATACAATCAAAGTAACTAATTTTGAATTAGTTGACGTAGCATGCAATGCAAGAACATCTGGATAATCTGTATTATTGATGTTGATTGAAAGACGAATGGTGATCAGCATTTTTTAGATAACAACCTACTCTGATTCAGAATGATGCCAAGGAAGATGTTACGTATGTCTGAGGTATGGCAGAAGCAGTTGCATGCTAACACCTCATCTAAAAGATGGCACAACTGACTGTATTATATTCCGTCATCACTTCCCATCTGGATTTTGATTTCAAAGTGCTGGGATGGGATTTGAACCCACAGTCTTCTTATTAAGAGGCTGAAATGTAATTTACTGAACTACATTGAACAAACAATAATGCATGGTTAGCACAGTTACTTTACATTGTGTATAATATACTGGGAAATTGTCAAAAAGTAACAGAACAAGGACGCTAGCATAGTAAGTTTATATGGGTTGCTGGTGACTTAAAAGGACCAATGATTTTTTTTTGAGGAAGAATATCTTATTACGAGAAATAGTACAAAAGCAGCCTTTAATTGTCAAGTATAACTCAAGAACTATTAAAACTTAGTAACTTAGCTCTAGCCAGATCTGAAAAGATCTGCAAGAGTTAATATTGGATTCAGGGCAACATGCACCACCCTCTGTCATAATATCAGGAGTACTTAGCTGCAAGCAAAATAGGATCTTGTGGGAGACAGACCTAAACTACATTCTCCCATCAATCCTTGTAGCAGTGGCAATAAAAGTTTATTCTTTAGAACCTGCAAATAATTTCAGGAGTTGTGCAGCAGAACTAAATCTTAGAAATGGATCATAAAGAAATCATGCACACTTTATTGGAAGGGCAAAATGCATCATTTATTACTTCAGGTACTTTGGACTAATTCATGTGCATTTTGAAAATAATAAGAGTGAAGAACAATTCCTGGATTCCTACTCCACACTGCCAATCAAGACATCCATCTTGGAGGTCTTCCTCAGGCAACCAATGAAGATGCTGCGTTAGAGTCTGCTTCCAATTACAGACAATGTGTACGTTACTGAAGTCAAGGGCACAATCAAAGAGACTACAATCTTCGAAAAACAACAACCTCACGAGCACAGATGGGTACTGCTACTGCTGGATGGGCATAATGACGGCACCTCCATCTTGAATTACTCACTTAAATGGCTAACATTTTCTAAAAATAAGCTCTGAGCATAGGTATCCGATGGAGGAGAAAGCCTTTCACAGAATGGCCTTCAGACATATCTGTGGTCTACTGATCTAGACTGTTTTAACTGGGTTTTGAGGGGAGGCCTTCCAGGTCCACATCTGGAGCCAGATGTACATTGCCTTGCTGGTCCAACATTTATATTTCCAAAGTTCCTCATGATCCTGCTTTTAAATTTGCCCTCGCAATACTGGGAAGAATCTGCTTATCATGGACAAGCAGTCAAAGAGACAGCTCTTGTCCACCCAGAAGATAAACCCTACCTCAAAAAGAAAGTCATCCTGAAGCAGTTGAAGAGGGGCTAATTCATATTATTTTTAAGGTTATATTTCCTCACTGCAAATTGAGGCTTGACTACAATTTCAGAGCTAGAAGCTTCCAGCATCCCTGTGTCTTCAGAAAAATGAGAGAATCATTCAAAGTTTTCAACCATTATCTTAAGAACTCTGTAAACCCATCTCTGCCTTATCCCTTCTTTAATCTAAGCACAATGTTAAATCTTCAGAAAATATATTTTCTTGTGAGTCTGTGCTTTGGGGAATGGGTATTTATTGCATTCACCTTTCAAGTGCTGTGGAAATAAATGTTCAGACTTTCCTATGATCCATTCAAACTGCACATCGGACTAAAGATTAGAATCAAACATACTGCATAGGGAACTGGTTATTTGCAGAGACAGCCAATTCTGAAAGGAACCTGGATCCTATAAATTCATAACAGCAATGGAGTAATATTAAGCAAGAACAGAAGCCAATCAGCTACAGCTTTATATGCCAATTTTGCATAAAATGTACACATAAATATGCTTAACTCATGGAAGTATGGAAGACTATCAGGACAGTCATGAATATACCAAAAAAAATGCAATATTCTAACAAATCATTGAGAACAGCAAATTGTGAAGTCTTAATCTCTGGGAAATTATACCATCACAGGATCCTGAAAGATTGTCAAAACACCTGTGTTTTTCAGACTTCAGAATTTTAAGCAGAAATTTGTCAGCATGTAAGAAAGTTTGCAACTCCTTAATGCATACATATTTTCAGTCTTGGTGCATGGAATTTTGTCTCAGAAAAAGGGAATGAGTTAATACTATAAGAGCTTGATAGCTTAAAATGCTAATGAGCCAGAGACTGTGAAGTAAACCACATGACCAACTGCCATGTGCAGTTCAGCAACAAGTTAACAGGAGGTTGATGACATAGTCATCTATGGTGTGGTCTGAGTTATTAATAAACCTTTTTCAGTTTTTCAATTAACACTGCATTCACACTACATCCATGTTACTTACTATAAACACACAAAAAGCCTAATATTCAGGATTAAGATTTGTTAACCTATTAAGTAATTCAGGGTATTTCTTTTCAAAAGATCTCATTAGCTTTTGCTGGTTGGCATCTTTGATCTTTTGATGAAGGTTGAGGGCAAGACACACATTCTACTGAAGAGTAAGAATTCATGACTGTGAAGTGTGCAGAGGTTTTCTACTATTTTGAACAGTGGCTTTTTGCATAACTCTAATTGGAAATGCTATTCTACTGGATCATGGAGTTACAAAGTTGTCAGCTACAGACAACTTTTTCTCAACATCACTAACTTGGCACTTGTCCTGATGTCAGATTTGAAATTTGTGAGATGAGCATTTACATAAAAATCATCGTGCCCAGAAAGCTAAGTCTGGATCACTTACTTGATTGAGGAATATTTTATTATTCATTTCTGTTGTTGACTGTTGCTTACATTGACCTCTTCATGTGGGAAGGTAATTGATTTCTTGCTTTTCTGAATTCCTGATGAAGGGCTTTTGCCCGAAATGTCGATTTTCCTGCTCCTCGGATGCTGCCTGAACTGCTGTGCTTTTCCAGCACTACTCTAATCTAGAATCTCATTTCCAGCATCTGCAGTCCTTGCTTTACCTTTTCTGAAAATATGTCTGACAATGCATTTTCTGCGAGTGACCTATTATGTGAGAGAAAAGTATTTACTTTTAATACTGGGGTTGTCTGTGCTTGAGAAGATCCTTTTCTCCACAATGCTGACAAGGACACCTTGTGCCTGATGTCTCACCTGCTCACTGCATTGATTTCTCATGAATGTCATTATTGGTTTTGTACCTCAAGAACTGAGTGGTTTTACTCATCTCCTGTGCCAATATGTATCTTCTTTTTGTCAGATAGATCCTGCAGACATTTGCATTTCTCACCGTATAAACAGCTTTATATCAAGTCAAATATTGTTTTTATCCATAATAAATCTGAAAAAGCTCATTAGCAATTCCAACAACTTTCTGTCTCAAATGAATCCTGAAGTTACATCATAAGTCACTTTTTCTTCTTCCACTAGGCTTTCAACATGTCCCTATGAGTGTTTACTTCTGGTTTGTCATGTCACCATGACTGAAATTTCAGTTTTTCTGATCCTTGAATTTCTTTGCCTCATGGTGCCAACCATCCTGTGGTGATGACCGTTGTTTTGAATTCCAAGTACTTTTCTCACTTTTCACTTTCCCAGTCTGCAAATCTGCACGACTTTTTAAAAAGAGGTTTCTCTTAGCTGTCAGCAATTTTAATGTTAAATCATAGAACATTCAGTGACCTTTTTACTCCAGTGAAATCCTAAACAAGTGATTGCTCCTTCAGACCACCACGATATAATGCTGTCTATACCTATTTTAGAGTAACTAATTCTTTTTCACCAGTGAGTTCCTGACTCTCTTACCACAGTTTGTTTCTTAGCACATCTGAAATATTTTTCTGATTGACTGGATATCTTCCTCATTAAATGGTACCAGAGGGGTTCTTCTGAGTGGGGTTCCATAATCTCGAGCTCTTCCCTGCTGCTGACTGACTCAGTGGGCATGTGACTTAACATGAGCTTAAAGACCTTCTGCTGCTGCTCAGTATGTTTTATGTATATACAGTCAAATCATGATGCAGTTCACCATGTAGTGAGATTCCTGCCACCATTATTTTTAAGTGAATGGATCTACAGAATGTAGTGAACCAAAATCGATTACTTGTCCATCTAGACCGGTTACACGGATATGATTAGTATTGTTAGAGATTATGAGGAGGACCTGGATGTTAGGTTTGAGACCTTTGAGATCCTAAGCAGTTCTGTACACAAGTCCATATTATATCTTTGTGGTGAGTGGTGCTGAAGGCACTCCTCATTATTAAGTGCTGGAAAAGCACAACAGGTCTGGCAGCATCCGAGGAGCAAGAGAATTGACGTTTCAGGCATAAGCCTGATGAAGGGCTTATGCTGAAAATGTCGATTCTCCTGCTCCTCAGATGCTGCCTGACCTGCTGTGCTTTTTAAGCACCACACTCTCGACTCTGATCTCCAGCATCTGCAGTCCTCACTTTTTCCTTGATGATTTCAGTCCTAATGTGAAACCTCTGCCAAGGATGCCTACCTCGAAGAAGTTCTCCTTCTCTCTCTATAAGGATCTCAGTGATTCTCTCTCTCACTGCACCTCCCCCAAGGTCACCTCCTCTGCCCTGAAGCTCTTCAGCTATGTCCTCGCCACCACAATCACATCTCCTTCCTCAGTGCCTGTCTACGGAATCGACCAATCCCTCATGGATTTCCTGATGAAGGGCTAATCGATTCTCCTGCTCCTCAGATGCTGCCTGACCTGCTGTGCTTTTCCAGCAATACATTCTCAACTCTGACCTCCAGCATCTGCAGCCCTTACTTTTTTGTCAGTATTACACCATTCCAGACATTAGCACCCTCATACAACAGGGTTGAAGATATCTTTAGTTACCAATGTTTAAGAAACAACATTAACAGGACTTGTAAATTGAAAATAAAGAGGTGGGTCAAATCAATATTTGACATTAACTAAAACCATTGCTTACCCATTTTAATGCTTTTGGTGAACAAATAGGATTTCCTCACCATTGCATTTCCCAACAAGACAATTGGCACAGGCCACACTGAAAGTCAGATAACACAGAACTCTCACCACTTTTTTGAACACCAGTCTCCCTTGGCATTGAAATAATCAGCATTACAGAGCTGAATCTTGAAATTTTTTTGTATCTTCACACAATTATTTGTTTATTTTGTGATTAAATGCATGTTTTTCTCCTTTGGGGCATAGTGGGGAAGTGTTGACAGGTTTAGCAGACTGATTAACAATACTCCTTCTATGACTAAAATGTCCTTCAGCGGGATTTGAACTTTGAGCGCCTGGCCCAGAAATAAGGTAACTACTTTCTGAGACATGAGACCTCCATGCTTACCTCCAAAGTTATTTTCTAACACAACTATTCAGAGCATACCTCTAGGACAGGCAGGATTTGAATCCAGGCCTCCTCACTCAAAGGTAGGGCACTATCACTGTGCCATTAGAGCCCGTTGCTTTCCCAAATCAATGATGAACGCTTCAAAGTATAATAATTGCCCAGGTTTTAAGTTAAATGGTGGCTGGAATTTCGCTATATGGTGAGCGATATATCAATTTGACTGTGTATAAATAAAACATGATGAGCAGCAGTATAAGGACTTCAGAGTCAACTTAAATCTCTTGCCCACTTAAATTAAATTAGATTCCCTACAGTGTGGAAACAGGTCTTTCAGCCCAACGAGTCCACACTGACCCTCCGAAGAGTAACCCATCTAGATCCATTTCCCTCTGACTAATGCACCTAACACTTTGGGAATTTAGCATGGCCAATTCACCTGACCAGCACATCTTTGAACTGTGGGAGGAAACCAGAGCAAATCCATGCAGACGTGGGGAGAATGTGCAAACTCCACACAAATAGTTGCCCAAGGCTAGAATCGAACCTGGGTCCCTGGTGCTGTGCAGCAGCAGTGCTAACCACTGAGCCATCATGCGGCATGGAAGGAAGAGCGAGAGATTACTTAACATACCTAATTAGGATTCATTTATGTTGACTGATATCCTAGAATTTGTTTGGTCTTGATTGGAAACTCCTTTTTATTTATTGCTATTGCTTGAAGCAAGCAATTTCTCATGTCAGTTCCTCTTAATTTAATGATCATGTCTAATAAAAGGACATTTACAGACATGACAGTCTTAACATCCTCAGGAAATTCCAAGCATTTCGCGACTAATTAATTACCTAATTTTCAAGTACAATTGTCAGTGTTTTTTGGACAAATATAGCAACTAATTTGTACAGAGCAAGCGCTAACAGAAATGAGATGAATGGTTCGTTGATTTCCTTGATGCTGAGGCACTGAGAATTAATTGTTGTCCCGGGCATTCTTGTTTTCTTTGGATAGTCACATACTGTTATAGGTCTTTCTGAATCAATAAATGAGAACTGAGTTTAATGTGTAATGACATGGTCTCAATGGCAATTGTGCTTAAGATCTGAAATATCTTACCTAGGTTATAGGAATATAGGAATGCAGGAATGTTGCTTTTTGAGCCAGCTATTCATCTAGTTTATGGCTGATCTGTACATTTCAATTGTGTTTCCTCCATATCCATAATTCCCACACTTCATATAATTCTATCAACTTCACTTCTGTTGCCTTGTCATCCACCCCTTTCTCTCATCAAGTCCTTGAATGGGGCTGAAGCCCACAATCTTCTGATTCAAAGATCATGGTTGAACACTAAAATTACATCTTTGCTACTGAAGTATTTCAGCATTTAGGATCTGTCATTAATCATCTTCAAACGAGTGGGATTTTAGCCACAGGTTCACTTCTGTTTTTCACTGAGTCCTTCAATATTCCATTGAAGACTGGGTAACTAAAATAGTAAACAATATTCCAAATGTATTTGATGGTGTGCTATTGAGGTAGTTAAATAGTCTTTAGAAAACACGATGAATAATATAATTGAGCTTTTCACATTTGTTAACTGAAAATGCCAAAAAAACTCAAACTTTCTCGAAATGGCAAAGAGAGATACATTGCACTTACATTGAGGAAATAATTTTCCAAAGATCTACAGTACAGTTTGTAATGAGTGTCAATTATAGAGCTATTTACCAGAGAGAAAACCATAAATTTGCAGCCTTGGTAATTATTCTCATTTTGACAATTCATATGGTAATTACAGCAAAATGAGGTAAAATTTGCAAGTATATTGAAACTGGATACTTACACAAATCGTTACCAAAAATCAATGCAATTATTTGGGGCTACAATACGCAAAGGACGCTCCTGTGGAGAACAATCTTAAACAAATGAAGAATTAGTTATGAGTCAATGTGTAACTTAGTTAAAAGTGGTTGTCACATGTTAAAATGTACATTTAACAGGAACATAAGCAAGTATAATTTTGCTTTTATAACAGTCATGTTGCATGTGAAAGAATTATGCAGTGTCTTCTGTAACAGATATTAAAGGATAATGCAACGACATTGTGACAAAATGCAAATATTCTACGCCAACAGTTTGCATATGTAAAGCACTTTTAATGTGATACAAGCCTAGTTGTAATTAAAGCAAAAATCCACACACTTTGAAGGATTAGATTAATTATAAAAATACTCAGGTTTGGATTTTATGAGAGATCAGAGTGAAATGAACAGATTTCACCACAGCACAATTCATCCCTGGAAGCAAGTGATGATGCCTGAATTTCTTGTCTAATTTACTTGAAGGTGTACCACAATTGCAATTGCAGATGTTCCCTCTTGCTAACACTCAGGCCATGAGAAAGATGCTGTTAGACCTTGTATCACATGACCTGTTGGAGAGCATGGGAAGATTTCTTTGGAACAGCGAGCCCCTTTGATATCTGGTGTTATTTTTAAACTTTTCTATCTAAAGCCCTTTTACACACGCCAAAAAACAGCTTAAAACTGGAGTTGAATCTTTGAGTACCTTCCTTTAAGAGCATTAGTCCAAAAGTGCTTCAGGAATTTGGTAAATGAGAGAAGACGTTTTGCAAGGTATTCTTTCTATTCCCATGCATAGTTGGACATTCAACTAGTGGAGACATTTACTATTCAAGAATCTGGCTGACTGGTCCATTGTTGTCCTGATAGCTCTGTAGGATAACATTGATGTCATTTCTTTGCCACTGATTGAGCAGTTGAGTCAGATGGTTCATCCTTTATGACAGTTGACCAGTATCTCCATCGCATCCACTGACTGGCCATTGTATACATATCAGGTTCACTCTGGCATGCCCCAGATGTGGTATGTTCCCTTCAATTGCTGATTGAAACTTCCAAACTGCCTCAGTGAAACTTTTCAATTTATTGCATAACAGCCATATAAATGGTGATTTAGTGAGTTCCCGGCATCCCTCTCCCTACCCTCTCATTTAAAATAGCTTTAAATTGCAAGGGCTGCAGAATCCAGTATCACCCTCTGGGAAGGTGATTTTCAGATCAGTTTTACACCTATTGCTGCCCTGATTGGTTATTAGAAATCTCGTTCTATAAATTTCGTATCTACAACAACAAGTTAGAGACTGGAAGTTCTGAGGAAGCATCTCTGAATATCTCAATACCTCTCCACTATCTAGAAGGCATATGTCAGGACTATGATCCAACTGTCTATAATTTCCTGGATGAGTGCAGCTCCAGTAAAATCAAAAGATTTCAAAAAAGCACATGGTTAAGAATATTAAGGATATTAAGGATAAGGATGTTCATCTGATCAGCACTCTACCCACCACCTTAAACATACGAGGCCTTGTATCTTGTATATATCATATATAATACATTATCCCATCTGGAAAGTTATCACTGTGCTTTCATGTCACTCAGTTAAAATTGTAGAAGTCCTTTACACTACTTCACCTGCAGCTTTCAAGGAGATGGCTCATCATTATCTTGACAAGGACAACCAGGGGATGGGTAATAAATGTTGACATCCTATGAATTAATTTAAAAAAGGGAACTAAAATGACTATTGGGATCACTCAAGGCTGGACACCTGTGTACACTTTTCTCTAAATGTAATTACTTTAATGTTTTATTTTTATGCAAAACCTTCTTGAGAGCAGCCTGTGTCTCACAGTGCTATGTCTAGTATGTCATAACTTGAATTGGGTAATTTGAATGCATGCCTAATTTAATACATAACAGACGTGGGGGCACTCTCTAAAATTTAGGGGTAGATCATTCAGGAGAGATATTAGGAAGCACTTCAACACGCAAAGGGTGATAGATGTTTGAAACTTTATTTCACAAATGGCAGTGGATGCTAGATCAGTTGTTATTTTTAAATCTGAGGTAGATATTTTTTGTGAAGCAAATGTATAAAGAGCGAAAGACAGGTGTATGGAAATAGACTACAGATAAGCCATGATCTCATTGGTTGATGGAAAAGACTTAAGTCACTGAAAGATCTACTCATGTTCCTATGTTCCTGAAATGTCCTATTGTCTTTCAGATGAAAAATCATCAGACAAGATTTGATACACAAATGGTACTAAGACAGAAGGCTAAAAGCTCAATCAAAAAGGAAGTTTTTAAGACACGCTTTAAATGGGAAATAACAAGCAGCACTCAATTTATTTAGGGGAAGTGGAGAAACAAGGTGTTTGCACAAGTAGGAAAATGGTATCTGGTAAGTTAGATGCCATCTGGAGCTTAACAACATATGATTTAAAAAAAAACTCCCACCAAAAGCATTAAGAGGATCACAAGGTAAATGAGGATAATGAAAAAAACTGCTGGACTGTTCATATATTTAATGGAATCTGTGGCATAGGCCCAATCACATCACTGAAAGACAAGTACTAATTGGGTTTTAAACACAGAAAATCTATGGTATTTTGTTATAGAGTCATAAAGTCATACATCATGGAAACAATCCCTTCAGTCCAACTCGTTGATGCCCACTAGATATCCCAATCTGACCTTGTTCCATTTGCGAGCTTTGGGCCCATATCCCTCTAAACCTTCCTATTCATATATAGAGGAACCTCGATTATCCAGCATTTGATTAACTGAATTTTGGATGACCCAAACAAGTTCGCAAGGTCCCAATGCGTGGCTAACTATGTTATCCGGAATTCAATTGACCAAATGAAATACTCCCCGCCAATGTCCGTCGGATAATTGAGGTTTCTTTGTACCCATCCAGGTGCCTTTTAAATGTTGTAATTGTACCAGCTTCTACCACTTCCTCTGGCAGCTTGTTCCATACACGCACCACCCGCTGCATGAAAAGGTCACACCTCAGGTCCTTTTTAAATCTTTGCCCTCTCACCTTTAACCTATGCCCTCTGGTATTGGACTGCCTCAACCTGTGAAAAAGACCTTGGCTATTCACCTTATCCATGTACCTCATGATTTTATAAACCTTTATATGGTCACCCATTGGCTTCTGCCATTCCAGGGGAAAAAAAAAATTCAGCCTCTCCAAAATTGTATGCAATATTTAAAAGTGACCACACTAATGTCCAATACAGCTACTACATGACTTCCCAATTTCTATACTCAATGTTCTGATCAATGAAGGCAAGTGTGCCAAATGCCTTCTGAGGAAGGGTCACCATCCCAGAACGTCAAATCTGATTTCTCTTCACAGATGCTGCAAGAGCTGCTAAGCTTTTCCAGCAACCTCTGTTTTTGTTTCTGACTGACAATATCCACAATTTATTTGGCCGTCTTCACCATTCTGTCCACCTGCAACTTCACTTTCAAGAAATTATGCACCTGCGCCCTTAGGTTCCTATGTTCAGCAACACTCCGCAGTGCCCTACCATTTATTGTAGAAGCCCTGCCCTGGTTTGGCTCACATTTGTCAGAACTAAACTCCACGTCTTGGCCCATAAAGATTCCATTGTACTTTGAGATAATCTTCTTCATTATGCAATAAACCACCTATTTTGGTATCATCTGCAAACTTACTATCCATACCTCCTGCGTTCGTATGTAGAGCAGTGGACCCTGCACTGATCCTTGTGGCACACCGCTGGTCCCAGGCCTCCAGTCTGAAAAGCAACCTTTGATTTGCAGCTTCATCTACGTATTTGTGGGCGGCATGGTTGTTAGCACTGCTGCCTCACAGTGCCAGAGACCCGCATTCAATTCCTGCCTCAGGCAACTGTCTGTGTGGAGTTTGCACATTCTCCCCGTGCCTGCGTGGGTTTCCTCCGGTTTCTCTGGTTTCCTCCCACATTCCAAAAATGTGCAGGTTAGGTGAATCGGCCATGCTAAATTGCCCGTAGTGTTAGGTGAAGGGGTAAATGTAGGGGAATGTGTTTGGGTGGGTTGCTCTTCAGAGAGTCGGTGTGGACTTGTTGGGCCGAAGGGCCTGTTTCCACACTGTAAATAATCTAATGTAAACATGCCTTGGTGCTGCTCTTCTCTTCTGACAAAAATGCCAGGACTCTGCTGTGATATGCACAGAAGTTCCAATCCTACACTTAATAGGAACTTCTTCACATTATAATGATGAGAGCAGAAGGGTGAACCTGTTTCCTTTTTATAACCGTTTCAGACAGTTGCAACAGAGTTTTAACTTAAGTTTAGCACAAAGCTACACCGCTCACCAATTAAAATATGGGTAACTTTTTTTACTGTAGCAATAAGGACCCAGTCACAAGGTTTTCTTGAATTTAGAAAGAGTAAGTTTGCAAACCTTAGAAAAATAATAAATTTGGTCCATCACTTTGCTCAGTCACTCATGCCCTCACGTGCATACACTTATACAAAGTGATAAACAGTTAGTGACTCATACCAAAGAAATATAAAATAATAAATAGAGTCCTTTGGGTTTCCTTGAAGTATAAAGTTTTAATCTGGAACCATGATTGGTTCGTTGGGATCTTTGGCTGTCAGTAGTCATGAATATTGTAGTTATCTTTTAGGTTCTCAGTTTCCAAATGTTTCTTTCTAGTGAGTGCTATAAGGGACGATTTTCTTCTCACAAGATAGAAAGACAGCCTTCCATAGCCTGTGTTCAGTTCTGGCTTCAAAAATCTATCTTCTTTCCTCTGCCATCAAATATCAGTTTGTTTGTATTTTCCAGGTCTGCAGATATCATTTTTAAGGTTGAATAATTATAATGAGTTTCCATCTCCAATGTCTGAAGATTCTCATAATGATGTAAATTACATTAGGAGGTATGGTGAGGTAGGGATGGGCAGGTGGTGGATTGATTAGTTTTGTTGCATTCTGGTAAACAATATCTTCAGTTCAACTGCCATTTGTTTGATCCACACTGGTTTTGTGAAACTTGTCCAAGTGTGGCACTGGAAAAGCACTGCAGGTTAGGCAGCATCCGAGGAGCAGGAGGGTTGAAGTTTCAGGCATAAGCCCAACTTGCCCAACCTGTATGGCAGGTGATGCCTAGAACCATTGTAAGCCATCATTTAACATCATTTTAAAGAATATTTCAGCCCATGAACATTCCAAGTATGATGGTGTTTGATGGCATTGTGATATTGTCCCTACCTCAGGATCAAAAAGCCTAGCTTCAAAACCCAACTGCTCCAGAGATATGTAATAACATCCCAGAACATGTTGATTAGAAAATGTGTAAAATTGAACAATATAATTCATATATCAAAAGTCCATATCCTATGTCACCAAGAAGCACCCATACTGCAATAGCAAATTACCATTAACTGAAATATTTTGTACTTCTGCCTCCATCAAAAACAAGGATTTGGACTGCATAAGAATTTCCCAAAGAAAATCAATTGGGTCAAATTTGTTAACATCAATTTGACAACTTTTTGAACAAGTAAGCATTTAATTATTTCAACGTCCTTAAGTGATAAACTGCTAGAATGATAGTTTCTTCACTTATAAACTGCCGAGGGAAAGAAGACCAAAAATGGGACAGGGATAATGATAGCACAATTTGCCACAGTGATTTATAGAAACCTCAAAAAGTAATGTTCCTTTCATCCAAGATCCTAAGTACTGTTTTTTTTAAAAGAAGTCACATCTATTCTGTCAATTAAGCAATTTAAATTGTTTTCATTGGATCTTGAGATTTCTAAAGTGTGTCAATATTTTTAGTGAGAACAGCTTTAAGGAATTCAGCCTTTTCTTATTCAGAATGAGTTCAGTTGTGCACATTCCACCTTAACTGATGCAGAGATATTACCTTCTCAGGAGAGGAACAAAAGTGGTTGTTTCAAAGGAATTTAAACCAGTGCCAAAAAATAAACCCATTGTTTGAAATGAAAGGACTTTGTTTTCACGTTGGCTCTTGGAAGTGTTCTCTGAAGGAGTCACTGCCTTGCAAACTTATCATGAATTTGTAAATCTTCCTTTCATAGCCCAACAATGTTGCACTTAAGAAAGTGGGTCAATTGAAGTTAAAGTGACATCACTTCAATAAAAGCAAAGTATTTTTGATTTAGTCCCTGCCCTCCCCTTCACTGTTTGATCACACAGCATGCCCTTTGATATGAAGGGCACTGCTTGTCACTGGCCACCCAGGTGTATTCCTATCCTCCTGGTGGTGGAAATTGAATAAAGATTTGTACACTTTGTGTCTCTCACTGTGTCTCACACCTGCACACACACTATGGGTGCTGGGGAGAAAAATAAGCAATACCGCAGTTAGGCGGTAGTGTGGGGGTTAATTTAAAAAACAAAAAAGAAATAAAAAAAGCAAAGTATTTGTCCTTGTGTTAAATAACCACTTGCTACCTTGTTAATCCACACCATTCACCACTTCTTGATGTAAAATGTCATGGCTTGATACCTCTGAAATGAGGCAAGCTTCTTAAAAATGAAAGTGAAGATGTCAGCTCATTCCAAATAAAGATTACAGAAATCACGATATGCCACAAACCTCCGCTCATTCATTATGCTGCAGTCAGTACCATCAATTCATGTTGCTTGCAGCTTCACATGATTGTTACGTGCAACCACCTATATTCACATTGTTCATTGACTGCACAGAGACCTTATATGGTGAACTCTGAGTACTGGTAAAAGGCAGTCTGTAGTTCTTTAAAAATGTTTTGTGACTACAGGCAGTTCATGCTTTAGCAATTACATAAAAAGCACAGATTCAGTTTTCAGATGATTGTTTATAAATACATATGTCCACAATGCACGTTGCCTTTAAGTTTTTGTATGTTTTGTTTCACTTGCACTTACTAACCTCATACATTTAGCACTCTTACAAGCATCACACTAAAGCCGGCAGCTCAACCTTAACATCCGAATCAATCCTTTCCTGCAGGAGTAGGTGTTACAAAGAGAAGACTGTTGCAAAAAACTGGAAGTGGGCAATTGCAACAGTATACTTTAACCCCTGTGAAGGAGACACTGCTGGAAAACTTGGGAAATAGCAGCACTGAGATCAAGGAAACTGATAGGATTTAAATTATCAATAATAAAACTATCCCTGCAGCAAATCTTTCCCCTCTCAACAGGGAAGATGATAGCCTAGTGGTATAATCACTGAACCTTAATTCAGAGGCGCAGGTAACATGGAGTCCTGGGCTTGAATCACACCGTGGCAGATGATGGAATTTGAATTCAATGAAAAGGGAAGTCTGGAATTAAGAGTCCAATGATGATGATAAATCCATTGCTTATTGTTGAAAAACTCACCTGGTTCACTAATGCCCTTTCGGGAATGAAACTGCCATCTTTACCAAGTCTGGCCTACATGTGACTCCAGACGTACAGCAATGTCATTGACTCTTAACTACTCTCTGAACAATTAGGAATGGGCTATAAATGCTGGCCTAGCGAGCAATGCCCTCATCCCATGAGTGAATAGTAGAAAACTTCGATCTTGTTCCTCAATCCCTTTTGAATCATTAACTGCAGATGGCAAAAGCATGCATATTCTGCTTGCTTCCCTTGTCATAACTCAACCTTTGACATCTTTCCATCTCAGATAGCTAAGAGCTGAAATTTACTCAGTCAGTGGAAGAAGAATAAGACTGCAAACCCAATAACAAGATATTTTGAGAAATGTCTAAAGTCAGAAAGAAATTGGAATTTAGAACTTGGTACCATAAAAGTGGAGTAAAAAGTGAGGTC
Organism: Hemiscyllium ocellatum; assembly: GCF_020745735.1. NCBI lineage: Eukaryota > Metazoa > Chordata > Chondrichthyes > Orectolobiformes > Hemiscylliidae > Hemiscyllium > Hemiscyllium ocellatum. The sequence continues at coordinate 78,901,538 of NC_083411.1, read as the reverse complement.
TGCAGATGCTGGAGATCAGAGCTGAAAATGTGTTGCTGGTTAAAGCGCAGCAGGTCAGGCAGCATCCAAAGAACAGGAAATTCGACGTTTCGGGCATAAGCCCTTCATCAGGAATGATGAAAGGCTTATGCCCGAAACGTCGAATTTCCTGTTCCTTGGATGCTGCCTGACCTGCTGCGCTTTAACCAGCAACACATTTTCAATCATAAAAGTGGTTAAGGTGATTAGCTTCGATGCTCTCAAAATTAAACCAGGTGGTCTTGTGAGGGACAATGAAAGAGAAAAAATAAGCTGAAAAGCTAAGATGAAGCATCTGCAATACAATTGGACTCACCTGGAATATCATAATCAGCAAGGTCTCATTGTGTTGAGTGTTCTGTTTCTGAATGATGGTAGAATTTCATGATGGTGTATAAGGTGGAGGCAAATGCATCAACAAAAAAAAAATTAGAAATTCTGTTGTGACTCCATAACACAAAAGAAGCTCCAATACCTGTCATAACTAGATGTCGACAACTGATGCATTTAAATTCACATGTTGCATTATTGTATGCAGTAATTTAACCAATCATGCCTGCGCTGCCTCTTTGAAAGACTTCCCAGTTAGTCCCACTTCCCTGATCATTCTCATTTTCTATTCTTCACAGTAAAATAGTTCTTTTTGAAAACTGGCATTGTGCTTGTAGAATTTGGGAACATCAGTGAAAATTATGAACCTGCAGGAAAATTGTTGGCACCATCATAAAAGAGTTTATCTGTAAGTGCTATGGTAATGCCTCTGTCTTCATGGCAGTGACTTTACAGTCAGATACCACATATATGCCATCAGGAACTCAGAGTTAATGACAGAATCTGCAGTGATGGCTGTATTCAAATGTAGCGCAAATTAGTGCATTTGTAAGATTTTGGTTCCCGTACAAAGTGATCATTGAAATGTTTAGAAAATGAGAAACACAAAGGAAAAGGTGAAGCAGAGCGTCTTAGAGAGCTAGGCTTATGGCAGATAGAGTCGGAGCCTATCAGGATACAGAAATAATTACTATGGGTTTGAATGAAAGAGAAAGACGAGCTGATTCTTTAGAAAGGGTGAAGTATTCTATTGCCATTTTATTACACGAATAATGTTACAGCATTGAACACACTCAAGGCCATTGTTATTGCAAATAATATTACAATGAAATCAACATCTAACTTTTGGATAGCTTTCTCCCCTTAAGAACCTCTGTGACAGGAAAATATGATTTAATAAAATTGTGATGCTTGATCTGAGTTGTGATATGATCAGATGATAAGATAGTTTTATTTTGTGACAAGGGCTAATTATCAGATTTTGTACTGCCAGTATGGAATTTCAGCAGTCAACTGCATGAAATGCTACCCTTGGTTGTTGATTAAATCTGCAGTCAGAAAATTGAGTGTTTTGCACCCATAAGTTCCCAGTACATACAACCAGCACATGAGATTGCCTTTCAGCAGTACAAGTCCTGGAGGAAAAAGTAGTACAAAAGTGTACCCTCACTTAGTAAATCCAACAAAGCTTAAAGCACCAGAGCTTATCTGTTCAGCATGAATGCAGCCGGTCTGTGTTTGAAGTGTCACTATCTGAAGCAAGCAAACTTTGCCTGTATGAGGCACAAAGATTTATCACACTAAAATAGGCCATGCATTCTGAACTAACTGGCTAGTATGGCTAATAGCACAACACAGGAGACCATTCAAGCTGTTATGTTCATACCAGCAGTCCAAAAGAAAAATTCTCCCTTATGTCATTCCCTACCTTCTCCATATAAACCAATGCAATCCTCATTTCCAGGCAAATTCCAGCTCCACTTGAATGCCTCCATTTAACATATTCCATTCATACTCTCCAGGAGCATACTACAGATCCTAACAACTTATTGCGGGAAAATGTTTATCCTCATGTCTCCTTCACTGCTTTTGCTATTTAACTTTTCAAAGCATTTGCTGATTTTTCATTATTGTTGTTTCATTCTTTCTTTAATATTGGTTTTGGAGCTGTGAACTGTGAAGTGTAGGCTAAAGATGGCTTGGGGAACAGCAAGTGTTAAAAGGGAAACAGAACAAGCAGTGTTTTCTTTAATCATAAGGCAAGGCCTGGACGTTAATTGCAGATCAGTTCTGATCAAAAGGTTCTGCATATGCTGTGTCACCAGGGGCATGAGCCTTATGTTTAACAGATAGCAGAGGTTGCCTATTAATGAGGTCAGTATCTGGGAACTGGTTCCAACAAGTCTAGAAGGGACCTTATGCTCAAGCAGATAGCAGCTGTTGAATGGTAACTGAGACCTCAGAGAGAAGACAGCCTGTTTGGTAATGACCAGTGTCTGAATTGGATTTTGAACTGTGTTTTCTGTGAAAGAGAGACTGGCTGTTGTTGCTGCAGCATAGGGATTTACAAGATCTCTGCCTAACTTACCACCTGCTGCTCTTAGAAACTGAGAGAATAGAAAACTAAAGTGTAAGTATAACTTTCTGAATGAAGTATAAGGTTGACCTTGATTGACCTCTTTAGAAAATCAACAAAGAAACAATCATTTGTGGTGAATGCATTCTGAAAACCATTTAAGTTATCTGGCCAGTTTTATGATTCTCTTTCATTTATCCCTTAACTGAGTTTATTTGAATTTTGTATGGATGCAGCTGAAATCAAAGGTTTTTGAGTTTATAGTATAGACTAAATTGATTACTTTGTTGGAAAAGCTCAGCACGTCGAGCAGCATCTGTGAAGAGAAATCAGAGTTAACGTTGCAGGTCCAGTGACCCGTCCTCAGACAGTTCTGATTTATAGCATTGCTAGTTTATTTGGTTTTGATTTTTTAAAAAATTTTGCTCTACTACAATTGCTGTATTGTGAATAAATTGCTACATCTTTTATTTAAGCAACAAACATATCTGGAATTGGCTATTTACTGAGTCTGGGGTTGGTTGTTCAAAAGTCTGGTTAAGGACCATTGGGATCAATGTTGAGGATCTTCGAAGGTTTTAATTTCACTGTGTTACAAATACAAAAGTAGAAAGGCCAATTTGGTTCAACCAATGTTTCCATGCCATAACACGTTTCCCTGTGTCCTCTAATTCTCAATTCTTCTACCAAGTCTTTTCAATGATTAGTTTCTCCAGTTACCTCATGATTTTGAATGCTTATATCAAAACTATACTCATCCCTTCACCAAGGAAGATAGTTTCAACCTCTCCAGAATTTCTCTATAACATTCAGCTTGTTTGGAACTATTCTCATGAATTATTTCTACACTCTCTCTAATGCCTTCATATCTTTCCTCAGTTGTGGGGCACACAACTGAACACAATATTCCACCTGAGGCTGAACCAAGGCAACTTTCTTGATCTTGTACTTCAAGAGCCTATCAATAAAGCCGATGATTGTGTAATGAAAACATACCTCTCAAACTACCTTGTCACATGCTCTGACCCGGACACACATATATCTTGGCCATTTGGTTCCTGGATCCACTTTCATACTCACCATTTACGTTATATTGCCTGTCCATATTCCTAGCAAAATGAATCCCTTCTTTTTATCAGTATGTTAGTTACTGGTTAAAAGTAACAGTTTACAGTAACTTGTTCAAGCTTTTTGAAGAGATGACAAAGAAGATTCATGAAGGCACAGCAATAGATATTGTCCATATTCAAATCAAATTGATTCAAATTGATTTGATTTATCGTGGTCAAGTGTACCTACTTTGTTTGCAAACAGTACAGGGAGATCATGGTAAGTAAGGACTTACAGAGCATAGGGTGCTTTGCCAGAGTGAGGCATTTAGGGTACACTACAAAGGAGGTACACGAAGCAAAATCAATATTAACAAGATCAATAATATTTGAAGTTAGAGAGTCCATTTCTCAGTCCAATAATGGCAGGGAAGAAGGTGTTCTTGAACCTGCTGGTACATGTATTGAAGTTTCTGTCTCTTCTGCCTGATGGAAGAGGTTATCGGAAAACATTACCAGAGTGGGAGTGTTCTTTGATGATGTAGGCAGCCTTTCTGCGGCAATGAGAAGTGTAGATGGAGTCCATGAATGAGAGGTTGGCTCCTGTAATGGTCTAGCCCCTGCACATAACCTCTTGTAGTTTCTTATGGTCCAAGGTAGAACAGTTGCTGTACCAGGCACCTGGATAATATGCTTTCTATGGTGCGTCTGTAAATGTTGGTGAGCGCCTTTATGGACATGCTGACCGTCCTAAGCTGCCTGAGGAAGAAGAGGCATTGCTGTACCTTCTTGACCATTGCACCTAAGTGGGAAGTCCAAGACAGGTTGTCGGTTATTGTCACTACTAAGAACTTGATGTTCTCAACCCTCTCAACCTCTGCTCCCTTCATGTAGATGGGGGCATGCTCTCCTCCTTTCTTTCTGAAGTCAATGATCACAGTAAAACATTCAATATCATTCCACAAGGTAGACTGGCTAGTAACATTAGGTCATATGAGATCCAGGGGAAGCTAGCCAATTAGATACAAAATTGGTTTAAAGGTAGGTGACCTACCTCCAGTATATTCTAGGGCCTTGGTGAGTGTTGCCAAACAAAGAGACCTAGGGACTCAGATGCATACTTCCTTAAAGTTGGAGTCGCAGGTAGACAGAGTGGTGCCTTCATTGGTCAGACCATTGACTTTAAGAGTTGAGTTGACATGTTGCAGCTGTACAGGACATTGATGAGGCCATCTTTGGAATTCTGCATACAATTCTGGTCACCCTTCTGGAGGAAGGATATTGTTAAACTTGAGAGCGTGCAGAAAGGATTTATAAAGATGCTGCTGGGACTGGAGGATTTGAGCTATAGGGCGAGGCTGATTAGCCTCGGGCATTTTTCTCTGGAGTATTGGAGACGTTATAGAGGTTTAGAACATTATGAGAGGCATGGATAGAGTAAATAGCCACGGTCATTTTCCTTGGGTAGAGGAGTCCAAAATCAGAGGACATAGATTTAAGGTGAGAGGAGATAAATTTAAAAAGGACCTGAAGGGTAACATTTTCACACAGAGAGTGGTGTGTGTATGGAATGAGCTGCCAGAAAACGTGGTGGATGCTGGTACAATTAAAACATTTAAAAGGGCTCTGGATGGGATATGAGTAGGAAGGGCTTAGAGGGATATGGGCCAAATGCTGGCAAATGGAACTAGATCAGATTGAGATGTCTGGTGGGAGTGGATGAATTAGATCAAAGGGTCTGTTTCCATGCTGTATGGCTCTATGACTCTATAACAGGCATCAGATATTTTTATTGCAAACATAAATGCAAACCACCTGCCCTACCAACAGTCTGAAAACTTTCTCATTGTTGTTCAGACCCATGGCTCATCAGATATCCAGAAACCAATCAGAGACTTGTTATAGATTTGATGACCTTTGGCACCTACATCTAGTCATCATTACACAAACCAATTAGTTACTTCTGATTGCCAAGCCTGAGTTTTCGTAAAACCCCTATTGCCAAGTTATCTACAAATAGTTTCCTCTTGCTTGAACAAGGCAGCAGTCGATACACCATACACAATGAGATTCAGAAACTTCTTTTCAAAAGTATAGCAACTTCTTCCATGAACCTGGCTTTTAAAAAACAGTCCTTTATCAACGTAAGCCCACAATCAAAAATACAGAAAATAAAATGATACAGTCCTTACATTATTTGAATGGCCAATTAAACATTGAAAAGTAAATCAGCATGCTTGTGTCTCTGAATTGTAAAATTAATACCTGCTGAAATAGTACTTAGTGTTATCGTTATAGCTTTATAATGGCTTGACTGCTTCCACAACTTGTCAAATCACAGAGGGAGGAGAACGTATGGGAAGGGCTGCAATTCACAGCATGATTGATATTACCAAGTGGTTATTTTTGACGTGGGGTTGTGAATACATGATTTTTAAAAAATATATAAATTAAGTAATTAAAGGACTTTAAATATATTGAGTGGGCTTTTATCATTTTGCTTACATGGTGATGTCTGTACTAAATGTTTCAAACTCATTTAAGCATGGTTCCTGTTGTCTTCCCATAATTGTCATGAAATGTGTGAAAGCAAATGAAAGTGAGGGGTGGGGGGAGCTGGGATTCAATGGATGGAATGACATGGCACTCATCTCATGGTGAAATTGGGAGGTAAGGAGCCATGGGAATGAATAAGCATCTTGAATCATTGAAATGAGTCAGTACTAAGTTTACCTTGGACTTCTGAGGAGAAATAGAACAGATGAGAAACTTTAATTAGCTTGGAAGGACATGAAAGGACATGGGTTAGCATGGAGTATATGAGGGGTGATGAAGGGTGGTCAGAGGCCTGTGTTCACATAGATTGATATTTTTGAGCATGGTAAATGGATAGTGGTTTGAGGAAGTGTAATGGCTGGAGGATCAAAGATTCAACAACATACTGGTACAAAATCCCAGAGATTTAAGGTCAGCCTATCAACCAGCTCACTTCAGCACTCAGCAGCACAAGTGGCCACCACTGACCTATATCCAAGGTTGATTCCAAGACCTAAATCTCACGTGACTCGCTGGCCAGGACAAAGAACATGGAATTCAGAGCAATTCATTGAGGTAGGTCTGGTAAATTGGATATGCTCCCAACTCTGCGCACCTACCTTGGCAGTGAAAAGTAGCCTTGACACCCACTCCATTCCGTACCAATGTCATTGTAGTCCCTTTTATTCCATGAGCAACTGTTATTCATCATTGTTCCTTCTCTGGACAACAACTTCTGGATTAGGATATGCATAATTAAACAGAGAAAATCCCAATGTTGCCGTGAGTTCCTCTAAATAGCAATGACTTAGGAACTTTATCAGCCAATAGAAAGGGCAGGCATATTGGGTTTAATACCATACTTAAAAACACCAATCCAAAGTGCATCATTACCTCGTTCTGCCTTTGAAATATTAGGTTTGGTTCTGAAGTGGGGTTTGAGTCCATGATCTTCTGACTCAGAAGTAAAACAGCTATCCTCTGGGTCCGTGGCCACTTTGGAAAACTATCTGCTGCCTTTGAGATAAATAGGGATTACTTTAATTTTAAAAACATAATTCAAGGTGCACATTTGTAGTTGCAGCACTATGGGCCTTGGTTTATTCAAACCCTTCAAACATTGATTTTTACAACGTTACTGACTTCAACGTGACATGAAAATACTAAGTTCAAAAACAATATATAACTTACTTGACAGCTTTCATACAAATCATGGGAAACTTGTGCTACAAACATGTTTCTTAAATATATTGTCCTTGATTTAGTTCTTCATTTGAGACATTAAAACTTTGCGATTAAACTAAATACCACCTTATGGCAATAACTTTGATAATTTGGACAATCATAAGCATAGTTTGTGGCCAATATCACTCACCAAGCTGTCAATTAATCATATGCAGACTATTAATTTCTTCTTCACTTGTCTGTTAGAGATGTACCACTGGATCCTCCTCAGCTATTCACAAGCTCTGCTTTTTCTATTCATTAAAGTGAATAGGAGATTCACAGGGTCCCAAACACCGGAGAGAAAAATTGCATTTAGAAAATATGACCAACTTTCATCTTTACATCTCCATTTTCTGTTAGAAATCTCAGCAGTTTTCATTATTTGATTCTATGACAACAGCCTGAAGTGAGCATATCGTAGTCTGTATGAGCGGCATCTTAAAGGAATGTGAGTGAGGGAACCTGATTGACATTGAAGCTTGTTGGCCCTGGAGGACCGGTCGGAAGATGGCTGGGGCCTTTGTGTCTGGATGGGCCCAACATGGAGAGAGTCTTCTTGCCGGATGCATGTGGAATCTCCTGCTGGCGAATATTAAAAAGTTTGGGGGGGTGGGGGGGCACAGAGGTATGCACAAGATGATTGGTAGTCGAGGCTCGACAACCTCCGGACTACCCAGACTACAGACATCTTGAGATGCATGTGTGGTGACTCCTCCAGAAGGTGCCTCCTGGCACTGCCCCATTTCTTTCTGCGGAAGGGGCACCAGAGTGTGGATCAGGATCCTGCCCCCATGGCATCATTCTTTCATTCATGAGAACTGATGGCTCAGCTAATGGAGGGATGGTGTGTGTTTCTCTCCAGTAGACCCTAAGGGTGTCAGTGGTGTGCAATGAATGAGACTGTCAGCAAAGTTACCGTGAATGTTGCAGTGGAATGAAGAGTGATACTTAATTGGATGTTGGGACATGGATGCCTTGGTGTCCTTGCAAGAATTGTCTTGGTCTTCTCCTGCAAGGGACAGGATTCTCTTCCCATAGACGTGAGAGCCAAATGTCTGAGCATTCCCCTCAACTGTACCAGCTCTCCCTCCCTGTTATGGGCTATCTTCTCAGGTAATGAGAGAAACGGAGGGATTGAATGAGGTGAAAGGCTGTGGCAGAGCTGTTAGTGCAGGTTCTGCTCAGGGAAAATGGGAATGTGTCATGAATGAGTGAGCAAGCAGCGCAGAGACTTTGCTGGCTTAGTGGTGTGGGGTTGGGGGTTTGAAAGTGGGTGAGACAATATGCTCCATACAACGTTGAAACTTAACTGTATTAACTAAATGAATACCATGAGCAGAATCTTACAGGGGCCTGAATAACATGGGCTCCAGTGACATTTGTGGCAGAATCGCAGAAGTCCAGTGAGATCTATCTCCACGTCAAGATAACTCACTGGCTTAAGCAAGTTGCAGGTTTTGAGGTGAGCTTCTCACTTGGCCATGGTCAGTTACAGATTTCTGGGTTTGATGCTTGCTGACAACATTATGAATTGCACATCTCACCTTATTAATAAGCTTCCTATTGGACCACCCATGGCAAACAAATTCAACACTGGGAATTCCTAATGTCCAAGTCAGCTGGTTAGATCTGCTCGCTGCTGGCTGTGAACAGCTAAAGACTCCTCATCATAAACAATCATAATACACAACTGTCAGCTGCACACAGTCCTTGTCTATCCACAATTCACTAAACCCTCAGAATCCTCATAGAGCTCTCCAAAGCACTTGCAAGTTGCTTAGGCAGACCTGTATTGCTGGGTGCCTCAGCAATTGGCATTGAAAAGCTGCTGTAAGGATACTTTTGAGCACAGGAACTGGAATCCAGCTCATGGATTGCATCAGGCTGTACATCGCATGTTGTCTTCGTACTCATTTACTGGTGGCTCAGTGGTTAGCACTGCTGCCTCACACCATCAGGGATCTGGGTTCAATTGCTGCCTCGGGTGACTGTCTGTGTGGAGTTTGCACATTCTCCCCATGTCTGCATGGGTTTCCTCTGGGTGCTCCTGTTTCCTCCCACAATCCAAAGATGTGCAGGTCAGGTGAATTGGCCATGCTAAATAGCCCAGAGTGCTAGGGGCATTAGTCAGTGGTAAATATAGGGTCTGGGTAGATTACTCTTCAGAAGGTCCATGTGGACTTGTGGGCTGGAGGACCTGATTCCATACTGTAGGGAATCTCATCATTCACTTAGTGCTAACCTACATGCTCTGAGTATCCATGTCTTCCCATGTTGTGTTATGCCTGTTCGTGCACTGGTGTTTAAGCCAGAGACTAAACACTCTCATTACTGATAAGCTATTTTGCATAGTCACACAGCCAGGCTACTCAACATGCTTGGCATGAGGGATTTGTCTTGGACAGGGTCCACATCTTGCTCAATGGCACACCAAGATGTCAATCTAACACTATTATTCAGCAAATAGGAATGAAATAGTCAAGTGAAGGGATCCAGTGGCACAGTCTGCATACATCAAGGAGTTTATTCACAGTCAGTTGCCTAATGAACTACTTACAGTCAGGGGAAGTGCTCAACGAGGGTCTGGAGAATGAGAAATAATTTCCTCTGTGAGACCAGTATGAGCAACGAGGGCTATGATCCATCAACAATCCCAGAGCTGTAAAGGAAGTGCTCGGGTCCTGGTCAGTCCTGTCTAAATTTTACTCATTGAAGTTGATCAAAGGTCTGAGGTGGAAACTGTCCTGGGGGATACTATATTTCAGGAGGGTGTAAAGGGGCTCATTAAGGAAGTGGAGAGGGAGGGAGAAGGGGAGTTAGCGGTCAATTTCAGAGTTGGGAGTAGAGGCATAGTGAAGGAGAGTAAGAGGATATTTTTTAACCAATGTTGCATAGAACCATTATGGCGTGAAAATGTATAAATATGATATGTTAAGCTTTGGTGGACAAAAGGTCTCTGTGTTTGACTTGGAGGCCTCTCCCGCATGCATGTGGTATCAGCTTGAATAAATTCACCTTCTTGTAATCTATCCAGGTCTTAAGGCTCATTTTTTTCACGATCTTCCAACACATAGCATTGAGGTGACGAACAAGGATGGTGATTGGATGGATACTCACGTTTTAAGGTGGGTAGACAAATCAACGTCGGAGGGGATTGCAGGCTATGCTAGGTGGGATTATTGGCAATCACCACCAACATTCCAACCACAGCGAGAGTACAGGAAAGCAGAATGGGAGCCAATAAGATTCTATGTTGGGGTTCAGTCGTCAGGGACGACAGGTGGTAAAGTTCAATTCCCCACCTGATGGGGAATAGATGGAAACAGGCTGTCAATGTGATTTGAACTAAAAAGGAACATGGATACTTGGTGGATATATATATATAGTGATAATATTGATAGTGTCCACTCTGAGCTGCATTCCTTGCCATCATTTACTATTCTCGTAATGCAAAATGCAACGGGAAATAGCTGGGTGGGACAAGACCCTCTGAAATTACAAACCTGGTACTGAGCCTCCATTCCAGGAATGTTAATATTCTAATTTTCTTATTTAGGTTCTAAGCAATTATACTTAAAAATTAATACACTGCAAATCACCACAGGCTTCTTGAGGCTCACCCTTAAACAATGAATTATTAAAAAAAATGATCAGTAGATTAAAACATCCTATGTTTTTGGCTCCTGCTGGGGTTGGTCTCCTATGACCTCCTGCTCAGAGTTAAAAGCCACTCAGTAACCGCATCAATTGCCCAAGCTCTGTAACAGGCAGAAAAGTTAAAGCCTGAAGCCCAAGCTTGGAGCACTTAATTTTCCATGATTTTTTTCAGAATAATTTATATCTCCATGCGTAATATTGTCAACATAATTTATAAGCCTATACAACAAGATGAATAATAAAAAAAAACACAACCGAATGGCACAGCAATTTGTAAAAGGTATTCCATCACTTGCTGTTTGCTCTTTGTAAATTGATAGAACATTAATGTATCAAATATAAATTATTGGAGCGAGAAAGCTTTTCTAAAATGACATTTTATATCTGGTAAACCAACATAACTTGTTCATATACATTAATGACATCAAGGTTTACTTCCACCACCTCTTTCAACTAATCCCTCTGTATATTCCCTCTACACAAAGTTAAAAATCACACAACACCCAGGTTACAGTCCAACAGGTTTATTTGAAAGTCCTCACTTTCAGTGTGCTGCTCGTTCATCAGGTACCTAGTGGGGCAGGATCATAGGGCACAGAATTTATAGCAAAAGATCATAGTGCCTTACAACTAATGCGATATTAGATTAGATTAGATTCCCGACAGTGTGGAAATATTGAAGAAAACTAGATTGCTGTTAGAATGGGTTGTAGCTTTTGATTCATTAATATGTAAATCCCAGGACTTTTTGAAGTCACATTCCCAAGATATCTTAAGGTTTTATTTTTAAAAAAGTGACATCTCAGCTCAGAAATGCAATAAAGGTTGAATCTACCCCAGCCAGAACAGAGGTTCTACCCCATATGCTGACATGTATTTGATTCACACTGACCATCTAGCCAACTGTCACATCCTCCAAAGAGTCCAAGTCTCTGAAGTAACATAGTTTTACATCTATGCAGTGATCCAGGGCTAAGTAATGTTGAGGGCTCCTAGTGTTCTTTCCATCGTATCCAAGAACAGAAATCTGTCCCATTTTTAGTACCTTCCTTAACATAGTTAAAAATCACACAACACCAGGTTATAGACCAACAGGTTTATTTGAAATTACAAGCTTTTGGAGTGCTGTTCCTTAGATCTGGTAAACTACCTGAAAAAGGGGCAACGCTCCAAAAGCTTGTACTTCCTAATAAACCTGTTGGACTATAACCTGGTGTTGTGTAGATTTTTAACTTTGTCCACCCCAGTCCAATACCAGCACCTCCACATCATTCCTTAACATACATTGAAAGAATACTCAAACCTGCATTATGTACACATACTTTCCTTGGCCATCAAATTCTGGAAGATAAACATTGGAGGTTAAAATGTTGATTAGATAAAGTATATGCTTTTCCGCTGAGAATGTTTTTTTTTCCAAATTTTGATTCCTTATTCCCCAAATAAACAGGCTCAATCAAGTTCTCAGCTGGTTACTTTAAATTAACATATAACCATTACCTATTCCAAAGGTCCACTTAGCCTCTGACATCCCTGCCAGAGCCTACTAGATAATAATAGACTCTCTTTCAAACTAAATTAATACATACAATAATTGTGAAAAACAAACAAACATGCAAAATTGCAACATTTTGTGTCAAAATGATGACAGGGAATATTTCTGCTTCTTTCTTTTAGTATAGAGTAGACATCCACATTCTCGGGCCTACTACGGAAGCCCAAAACTGTGGATAGGAGCAAAACTATTCATTTGAATGGGAAACATACCATCCCAGCAGCATCCTGGTCCCTCATTCCCTATAATATGTTTGGGGTGCAGTAATCAGCATGTAACTGAAACCACAGAAAACGGTTCCGTCAATGCAGGGGTCGCCCTATACTTTGAAATTCCAAATGTAATTTTCACTATATTTTCAACAGTTTCTTTGAGCTTGCTCCTTTTCTCAAAAAGCAGTAAGATAGCTGAGAGCTGCTATTGATTCATTTCAATTTAATGATTCCCTATTCTCCCACAACTGTGTTAAAACTGCAATATTGATCCTCGGTCGTTTTGTACTCATACATTTTGGTGAATGTATGTTATCATGTAGTAACTTACTCTCAATGTAATGCTCAATGGGCAATGCTGCTGAATCTATTTTTGGAATTCTTCCAATATTTTCACCAAGAAAAATGCCACATTGGCCACTTTAATAAGAGCAAGAGTTTCCACTCTTCTACAATTCTGATCTTTTCCAATTCGCGAGCAAAAAGGTAACATTTACCACTCACCCAAAAGAAAAATTAGAAGCTCTGCTCCACATAACAATCCATCAAGAGATTTGCAGAAGAACCAAAGCTAAATTCTATAATTTTCATGTTTCTGGCATCGCACAATGATGGAAATTTAAAGACATAGCATTTAATTTTAAATATTTTTTAATGCTTTATTACCCAAACAACATCTCCACCAAAGACCTCAGAACTGACAACTGTTCTTGTTTGTTCAGCTTTCCACTTACATTTTGCAATTCTTCCATTTCAGCTTTGGAAGCCGCTGTGTTTGTGCATAAGGTCCTATTTTAACAAACTGCAATGGGGTAAGTATATTTCTAAAGAAGATTGCTGATGCAAAGTGAAACATAATCCATTCCCAATCCAATGTTCTCAGAAACTCCACAAGCCTGACTTCCAACTTTGAATTGTGTTTAAAGTCCATTCATGACAATTTAACTTCTACCACTCAATGAAAAAAAATCATCCACATCCGCATTTCAATACCTGAGAGCTTCTCCCCCAGCTCTCAACATGGTGCTGAAACGTGGCACCATCCACTTTTAATGACAACTCAATTTTATGAAGACAGAACTTACAGAGACATACCAAATCCTGGGGATATGTTTTAAGTCATGTGCACATTTGTTTAACTTTCGGAATGTCCCCACTGTGGCGGATGCCTCCTTGCAAAATTGAATAAACACTTACATTCTGAACCAGTCCCTCTACAGAGGTACAGCCTTAATATTAATTGACCTACATTCCCAAGTATTTGACTCTCACAATACCTAGAAAATCTTCAAAGTTGCTTTTTCTGTAATTGGTGAATCCACTCTAATGCCTGGTTCTCCAATTTTTCTTTAAGATCATGTGCCACTAGCCTGGCTTTAAACTTATACTTCCCATCAGAAGACATCTCTGCATGCACTCCAAATCCTCTCCAGTTTTGTGTTTTGTTTTTATTTTTGCTGTTTGGCTGCTTTTATTAATTTGTCTTTTAATTAGTTCATAACACCAATACTTCATAATAACAAGGCTATATTTCAAAGACAGGTCACACTTCTTAAAAATGTTAGCGTGTTACCACCTACAAAAATGAAACCACAACTGTCAAGTTCCTTAAACTTGAAAAGTTAACTCCACTTTCTCTCAACAGGTGCTGCCAGATCTGTTGAGTTTCTCCAGCAATTTCTGTTTCATGTTTCAGATCTCCAGCATCCACAGTTCTTTGTTTTTTCTAAAATTCCTTAACTTTGTTCCAATCTTTATTCTTTAGAGACATTAGGTAACATGTTAGCCAGTCTATTCCACTTACCGTCAACATGCATCCACTCTAACACCACGTAAGTGAAAGATTCTGCCATCAGCACACTTCTCACTGGCTAAAACATATTGTGACCAGTAAAATGTCCACTTCATGATCCAAACCTCCATCTCCTTCCTCAGAAATTCCAAATACATCTTTAGTTTGAAATAGTCTATGATATCATTTGGGACAGTTCCACACACAAATGGTATTTTGAATCGTAACTAAGCTGTTGATAAACTACACTTTGATCATTTCTGGGGTTCATTCTGTGACTATAATTATCAAAATCTCTTTGCTTCTCCAGATTGTCAAAAGCATTTCTGCCTTCATTATCTTTGCACATTTACAGCTTGTTTCTAGATGGTCTTGGCAGTCTGTTAACATCGTATTTTCTACTTTTTGTCATGTGGCCCCATATGCTGCTGGAAAGCAATGCTTTCGAAGGTTGTTTTAGTATTTCTGACATTTGTCCTAGAAATGTCTGTTGATGAGCACACTTAACTTTCATCAGAACTGGATATTTGTCAAAACTCTATACTTTAGCAAGGTCTAATAACTTAAATGCCAGCATAGATGAGTTAATTTCTGCAGAGTTGCGCACCATCTACTGAATTGCATTGTGTAATCTTCTATGGAACTACCGTCATTCATTCCAATTTTTAAAAAATCTGACCATGATTCAAAAGCAGTTAGTTAATCAAATTTTGATAAGTTTTATCCTTGCAAGTTAATAACTTGACTAATAGACTAGCTAGGCCTAATGCCCTCCTCTTAACTGTAAGGATTCTATGATTCATAGAATGCAGCCATGGCTTGCCAAGTCAGCATTTATTGTCTGCCCCTAATTGCCCTTCAGGAGATAATTGTGAGCTGCCTTCTTGAACCACCACAGTCCATATGATATCAATAGACACTTTGTTTGCAAGGGAATGCCATTACCAGTGGAACTGACAACCGGAAGCAGCAGGTACAAATCACTATAAATGCCGAAGGAAACATCGTAGAAGCACTTCACAAGAGTCTCCCAAGCACTGAGGATGTCACCTAGACAGGGGACGAAACGTCTGCAACACAAATTCCCAACTCGGCGAACAGAACCACAACAATGAGCACCCGAGCTACAAATCTTCTCCCAAACTTTGAATGTTAAAATACTGATATCTACTCAACATAGCCATCAGTTGACCTGGAACATCCTGTTGCAAAAACAAGACAAATTTGACCTGACCAATTACTTTCCGATTAATCTACTCTCAGTCATAAGTATGAACAACACGTACGCAATAATGAACTGCTCACTCAGTTTGTACTCCATCAGGAACTGCACTTGATATCAAGGTGACATTAGACCAAATGAGGAGAATAAGCAAAACTGGAGCCAGTAGGAATCAGGGACAACAGTCTCTGCTGGTTGGAGTCATACTTGGAACAAAGGACGATAGTTCTTGTTGTTAGAAGTCAATGATCTCAGACCCAGAGTATCACTGCAGGAGTTCCTCACTGTATCAAAGACCAAGCTATCTTCTGCTGCTTCATTAATGACTTGGCCTCCATCGTTAACCTAGAAGTGGAGATGTTCACTAATAATTGCACCATGTTCAGCAACATTTGTCGTTCCTCAGAGACTGAAGTAGCCCAACATAGTGAAAGCTGGACAGCATTCAGGCTTGTGTTGATACTTGGCAAGAAACGTTCATCCCAAATGCCAGGTAATAGCCAAATGCAACAAGAGAAAATCCAAACATCTTGATATTCATGATCTCATGATCAATGTACTGGGTATTACCACTGACCAGAAACTAAACTTGACAAACAATATCTACTGTGGCTACAAGAATAGGTTAAAGATTGGGAATTCTGCAGCGAATGATTCAACTCTTGACTTGTCAAAGCCTGTCCATTTGTTACAAAATACATGTCTGGAGTGTGATGGAATACACTGCAATAGCCCGGATGAGTGCAAATCCAACAGCACTTAAGAAGCTTGATACGATGCCACCCATCTAATACCTTCCACCACTGACACACAGTGCCACCAAAAACTATCACTGACAAGCTGCACTGAAACAATTCACCAAGGATCCTTTGACAGCAACTTTTCAAATATGTAATCTCTATGGTCTAAAAGGATAAGGGCAGCAGATACATGGGAATTCCACCATCTGCACATTCTTCTCCAGGAGAAATATCATCCCTGGCTTAGAACTAAAGTGCTGTTCCTTCACTTTCACTGGGTCAAAATCCTGGAACTCTCTTCCCAACAGCACTGCGAGTGTATCGATACAACATCAAGGGAAAAGAAGTAGCTCACCAACACCTTCTCAAGGCTAATTAGGATTGAGCAATAATTGCTGGCCTAGTCAGTCATGAACGCATAAAATAAAACATCGTTTACAATCAAAATACATTGGTTTCATGCATAAAAGCTGAGCAAGGGAAGTGTTCTAAATGTTGCTAACAAAAAAAAGTCAAGGATTACATTAGATCAATGGAAGTGGTGCATAAGGTTACCAAAATACTTAGAATTTTGCAAAAGAAAACTAAGAAAGAAATAAAGACAGAGACAATTAGCAGGAAACATAAAAACAGACTGTGCAAGTTTCTGCAGGCATGTCAAAAGGATAAATAATCAAAAATAAAAGAGGACATATTTTAAGTAGAGTTAGCAGAATCTCTGTTGGAGAATAAGGAAATGACAAGAAAATTAAATTACTATTTGAATCAGTATTCATGGTGAAAAATAGCAAATCATTTGAAACATAATGTGAGTTCAAGGGATGGGAGAGGCAAGAAAATGCAAGGTAGTAAAATCGTATAAACAAGTACAGAAGAAACAAATCGGATTTTAATCTGATAATGGATGTCCCACAGTGGCAAAAGCGATGCCTGTGGAGATTGTCGATGTATTGATGGTGACCTTTCAAAATTCTCTGGACTCTGGAATGATTCCTGCAGATTGGTATTTGGTACTACTTACAAAGAGAGAGAGAAAACCGAAATGTACAGACATGTTAGCCTAATATCAGTCATAGGAAAAATGCTAACATTTCTAAATGTTAACAGGATATTTAGAAAATAACAGTAGAAAACGAAGCAGTCAACATTGACTCATTTTGATAAATCGTGTTTGTGATTCCTTCGGAGATTTTTGAGAGAACCTGACTGTTAATTTTCAGAAAACCTTTGATAAGTTCCAACACAAGAGATTGTGGATAAAATTAGAGCACATGTGATTGGAGAATATATGCTGGCATAGATTGAAAATGTGTCAATGGACAGAAAATAGGGAGCAGGAGCAAATGGGTGATTTTCAGGTTGACAGGCTGTCAGTAGTGGGATACCGAGAGGATCCGTTCTTGGGTCGCAGCTATTCATATCGAAACAGGAAATAAATGCAGTATTTCCAAGTTTGAAGATGATGCAAAAATTTGTTATGGGGAGATGCAAAGAGGCGTGAAGGGGATTTGGAAAAACTAAGTGAGGAGACTAAAATTTGGTCTATAGAATACAATGTGAAGAAATGTGAAGAAATGCACTTTGATCAGAAATACAGAAATTATGAGCTGAATCTCAGCTTTTTTTGGAGGGTTTCTAACCATAAGACCTGGTGAAGTTTCTCATTGCTTCTGACTAAATGTACCTCATTAAAGACTTAACTTGCTCTAATGGTGTCCCGCACGGCTAATGTTATTCCCATCTTACCACGTGCCATTCCTGGATCTCTTCGCCACTCACCACATGTCCACTGAAGGACTGGCATCCCTGTGCCATCTTTGAAAGGCCATTGTACTGCCAGTCCAGAGAGCTGATCACTTTATGCCGATCCGACCCCCAACTCCCAAAAAGAGATCAAGTGTTTGCTCTTGGCATTACTCCAAATTTCGGGATGTGACCCTTTATTTCAAGATGTCTTTCTCTATGAAAAAAAATCGATGAGCTTGTAATGATAGCTTTTAACAGAAGTGGGGTTGTTTTAATGTGTGAGAACCAACTGTTGGCCCACGATAAGCTAATTCATTTTTAAATGAGTGGCAATGCTTCATTGTTACAGTTCCTCTGTTATTCTTCAACATAGATGCCAAACTTTTCCTTGCTGAATAAATTTGAATTGAAGTTTTTCTTTATATTTTTTTCTGGGATATTGTCATTGCTGGCAAGGTTAGCGTTTAGTTGCCATCTCTAATTGTCTTGGAGAAGGCAGCGATGAACTGTCTTCTTCAATCAGTGCAATCCTCAGGCTGTGGAAACACCCACAGTGCTGTGAGGCAGGGAGCTCCAGGATATTGTCGAAATGGGTAGCGCTGGAAAAACAAGGCAGGTCAGGCAGCATCCAAAGAGCAGGAGAGTCGACATTTTGGGCATAAGCCCTTCATCAGGAATGTGGGGGTGGGAGGAAAGGGGGCTGAAAGATAAATAGAAGTGGGGGGATGGAGTGGGGCTGAGTGGAAGGTAGCTAGGAATGCAATAGGTAGATGAAAGTGGGGCATGATAGTGATAGGTCAGAATGGAGGATGGACCGGACAGGTGGGAGGGAAGATGGACAAGTGGGACAATTCAAGAGGGCAATGATGAATTGGAGGGTTAGATCTGGGATGAGGTGGAGGGAGGGGAGATGAGGAAACTGGTGAAATCAACATTGTTGCAATGTGGTGGAGGGTGCCAAAATGGAAGATGAGGCGTTCTTTCTCTGGGTGTCAGGTGGCTTGGATTTGATTGTGGAAGACACCCAGGATTTGTATGTCCTTGGCGGAGTGGAAGGGAGAGTTGAAGTGGTTGGCCACTAGTTGGTAGAGTTGTTTAGTGCGTGTGTCCCAGAGATGTTCTCTGAAACATTCTGCGTGTTGGTATCCTATCTCCCCAATGTAATGGAGACCACATCAAGAACAATGGACACAATAGATGAGGTGTTTGGATGTGCAGGAAAATCTCTGCCGGATGTGGGATGATCTTTTGGGGCCTTGGATGGAGGTGAGGGGTGAGGTATGGGCATAGGTTTTATACCTCTTGCGGCAGCAAGGGAAGGTGCCGGGAGTGGAGGGTGAATTGGAGGGTGGCTAGGACCTAACAAGAGAGTCATGGAGGGATTGGTCTCTGCAGAATGTTGATAGGGGTGGAGAGGGAAATATATCTCTGGTGGTGGGGTCTGATTGTAGGTGGGGGAAAGGGGGTGGATGATCTGCTATATCTGGAGATTGGTGGAAGGCGAGGACCCAGGGATTCTATAATATCTAGAACATCTCTGGGACACACGCACCAAACAACCCCAACACCCTGTGGCCGACCACTTCAAGACCCCTCCCACTCCGCCAAAGACATGTAAGTCCTGGGCCTCCTCCACTACCAAATCCTAACCACCCGATGACTGGAGGAAGAACGCCTCATCTTCCACCTTGGAACCTTCCAACCACATGGCATCAACATCGATTTCACTAGTTTCTTCATCTCCCCTGCTCCCACCTCATCCCAGATGCAATCCTCCAACGTGGTACCGCCCTCTTGAACTGTCTACCCGCCCATCTTCCTTCCCACCTATCCGCTCCATCCTCCTCTCTGACCTATCACCATCACCCCCCCACCTGCATCCACCTAGAACCTTCCCAGCTATCTTCCCCCCAGCCCTAACCCATCTTCCTATTTATCTTTCAATCCCCTTTCCCCTCCCATGACATTCTTACTGACGGGCTTATGCCTGAACCATCAACCCTCCTGCTCCTCGGATGCAGCCTGACCTGCTGTACTTTTCCAGTGTCACACTTTCGAACTCTGATCTCCAGCATTTACTGTCCTCACTTTCTTCCAGTTCCAGAATTTTGACCCAGCAAAAGGGAAAGAACAGTGATGTCGACAAGATGATGTATGGATTGAAGGGGTACTTGTAGGTGATGATATCCCCATGTATCGCCCTTTTTCTTCAAGATGGGACCAGCCATAGGTTTACTCTTTGACAGGTGCTATCAAAGGAGCCTTGGTGATTTGCTGCAGTGCAACTTGTAGATGGTACACACCACTGGCATTGGTGTTTTGTCCCAGATGGCATGAGCTACTTGAGTGCAGAAAGGTAGAGAGTATTTGACCTGTTCCTGACTTGTATCTTGATGATGATAGGCATTAGAAAGACATGAATTGAGTAATTTACTGTAGAACTCCTAGGCATTGGCCTACTCTGTATTTAATATGACTGGTCCAGTTGCATTTCTGCTCAAAGAAACCCATACACCCCAACCCGGCCTTTGAAGATCAAAGGCCAATTGCATGATATGGAGACAAATGTCAGATTACACCACTTTCACATGTCTATCCAAGTTTGTGATAGATGAACCAAACTAATTGAATAAGTTCCTGCAAGGTGTGCAGTGGTGTTTGGAGAGAAAAGGACAAGATCAGTGACATCTGGCTTATTTGCCTTATTTCACTGAGTTTGTCTGTTGGAGGATTGCTCCTTGAAAAATGTGTGCTCTATCTCCCTGACTCAAAGCTTGAAGCCCTTTATGGTGATAAATCTCCTTGTGATCTGTGCAATTATCACCGTAGAACTGACATTGACCTTGTTTATTCAAGTGATTTGTAAAGTTATTAATTACATTGAGCATCATAAATGAGCTTCAGCAGTTTGGCAACATTAACAACTAAGGGAAAATACCATCAATCTCACATCTGTTCAGTTTCTCCTTTCAATTATTTAGTGTCTTATAGTTCTAATGTCCTAGTAAATTCAGATCCAATATCAACTTGGTCTAAATCCCATCAGCAATGAATGTCACTGCTTGTCTTTGAAAGCCCGAAGTGAGCATTTATTATCATTAAACCAGTCTAAGAATTTCTAATTAATGCTGTGATGTTAAGCCTCAACATTGATCTTGAGCATTGGCAGATACGTCAAAGTGACATTAAACATGATTTGGGCCATTTTACCACAAATGAGAATTTAATACAAACCAAAGTTTGTTCAAGCATCTTCTTGTTATGTCATCTGTCAGGAATGAGGATGAAGATGGATATGCAAAATGTCAGATCAGACGTGATCCTATTGAATGTTGGAGTGGGTTCGAGGAGCTGAATGGTCTCTCCTGTTCCTATTTCATATGGTTTTATTGTCTTCTCACCTGCTCACACTTTAATTCAATGGTTTCTGAAATGGCTGACTGGTCCAATGCATGACCTATCAACTCTGCCACATGCCAAGAAGGTGGTGCTTGAAGTCAATGGTTAGCTAAGTCATTGTGTGCTTTCCATCAAGCCTCTGTTTTGACTCTGCACTCCCTTGATTACGCGTTTGGTGCCTTTCCAAATGATTCAGCTCCATTTGGTCAGGCACAAGGCAGGCATTGGTGATTTGCTCCCATCAATCTCTTCACAGATGATTTGAGAGTATCCCCAAAACAAACTGCACTATTCCAGCTGCAGGAACTGCATCTTACCCTTCAGTTAGACACTTCACAGCCTTCTGCACTCAACATTGAGTTCAACACTATCGGACTGCAAACTCTGTCTTTCATTTTGTTTCCTTATTCTTTCTTTGCTATGTTGTCTACTTCAATCTGCATATTTGTTCTTCCTTTATTATCTTATTCCATCTCTATTCCCATTGGACCTGGAGGATTTTCATCACTCTCCCTCTCCTGTTTTCCATAGATTTGTTTTTTTTCTCTTGACCCATTCTGATCTCTCTTGATCAAAATCCATGACATCTATAACTTCCCCAGTTCCGATACCAGATCATGGACCTGAAAACCTTAATTTTGTCTCCCTTTTGATATGGGTGCTACCTCGGTCTTGTCAATATTTTCTGTTTTTGTTTCAAAACTTTAATGCTGTCTTCCAGGAAGCCTCCAGGCATAGTTGAGGTCTGACCAGAAGGGATGATGTGGGAGTAAGGTGTCAGGTTTACTGTCCAGTAGAACTGGAATTCCTTAATGAACAACTTAATGGTTGGCATATTAGCTTGGCACAGGACACTGCTGTTTAACCACTCATCATAAATCAAAGAATCATACATAACTGAAAAAATCTTGAGCCCGTCGAGCCTGAGCTGTCAAAAAATTACTCTAAAGCTGAGGAAGGGTCACCAGACCTGAAACATTAACTCTGATTTCTCTTCACAGATGCTTTCAGACTTGCTGAGATTTTCCAGCAAAGTCTGTTTTTGTTACTCTGAATCTACACTTGTGCCACTTTCCAGCACTTGACCAATAGCTTGAATGCTATCTCATTTCAAGTGCTCATCCAAGTATTTTTTAAAGATGAAGTTTCCTACATTAACTATTATCTCAGGCAGTGCCTTTCAGACTCCTACCATGCTCTGGGTGAAAGATCTTTTCTTCAAATCTCATCCAAACCTCTTACTTTTCGCTTTTCACCTTTTGGCTTATCATTTTTTTTTCTTCTGCCACTGGGAATGCAATATCTTACAAAGGCCTCATTGAGTAGGAGATCCTGTCCTCACTTTTCTCCTTAGTGGGGGCTGATGATGAAATTCAATTGCTGAAATTATTGAATTGTTGAAAGTTGAAAATGCCACTCAACAACTGAAAACCAAGAAAGTCTCTGGAGCAGATGAAATGTGGAAGAATAGGCATCTATTTCTGGCATAGCCGCGCAAATCCATCTTTACCTCATTTGGGGAAAGGGATGTATGTCAGAGATTCTCAGAAATACTGTGAGGTTGTCAACATTTAGAAAAGCAGACAAGTCCAATTATGGAAACAATTCAGGTATCTCCTTGCTGCCTACCAGAAGAAAATTATTTGAAGGATCCACCTCACTTGCTTTATCCCACTGGCTGCAGAACTTTTTCGAGAGGTGTAGTGCAGACATTTCCCCTCAGGGAAAATGATCATCACAGCACCACAGATCTGATATACACTGTGTGACAAATTCAAGAACAGTGCAACAAACAACAGCAAAATGCTGAATTTGGTTTTTAACAGCTTCACAAAAGCCTTTCACTCAACCAACTGTTAGGTCTACAGCATAATTCTCCTCAAACTTGAGGACATTCTGAAATTTGTCACCAACCTCCAGCTACTCCATATTGACATGCAAGACATGATCCTCTGTTCAAACAGGATCGCACACAGTGGCAAAATTGACAATGTTCAGCAATTTTCTGGCAGGTTGACAGGTCTAGAAATACATAAAAGTAATTGTATCAATTTTTAAATATTGTTGTAAACCTCGGTTGATTGACCTTTGTGAGGACAAATTCTCCACTGTTAATTTGAGTCTAGCAATTCTTTTTGTCATCGAAGCACCACATAATTTCCACCCACATAAAAACTAATAATTACAGCTTAGATCAGACAATTAGAGCAAGCAAAAATTACAGTTTTGATCACAGATGATTGTCAGTAAGGAAGAAAAATAATTTAACATGTTTAATTGGAGGAAAAGTTTAGAGTTCAAGAATAAAATAAGACCCTTGACAATACAAGAGTATATTTTTACTTTGTTCCACAATTTGAGTTTTCATGGCAGAGTAATCCAACAGGTTCGTATAAAGACTGGTGACAAAACTTCATGCTTCAGATCTTTTGTTTGTCAAACTTTGTCTCAGAAATTTCCTGATGTTCTGATATGATACAGGCTGAGCAAACACTTGCCAAAGCTTGCATAAGATGTTGAAGAATTTTGACATTTCAATACTTGCCCGCAGTTCAGTTTCCTTAAATATTTTCATGTCACTATCAACCACAATGATCAACATTATGATAACGTTTCTTCCATTGCATCTATTTCATGATGGATAACACCTACAAAAAAAAATGAATGTTGCTTTTGTTAGGACCAGTGACTGATGATATTGCCATATTATTTTTTGTAGATACAATGAATAAACAAGCACAAATTTATAATATTGTAAGCCAGGATGACAACTGCAAAATATATATTGTTATGACTGGAGGCAAATAGTAAATGTTTGATTTCTTAATATGCATGTTCCACAAGATATGAAGTTAAAATCAGTGCTGATAAAGCTTAATGCAAGCAGTCATGGTATATTTGCAGTAATGTTGCAATATTAATTGATGTTGACAGAATCCTGATGACAAAACAATGTGATTTATTTAATAGTCATTGCAATAGTTTGTATATAAAATTATGAAATACATCCTGATCACACAATCCTTTGTTGTCAAAGCTTTTGGATTCAAATACAAAATGGTGTACTAACATTAAGAATTGCACTTGGGTTTAATAGATCTGCATTCAGAGTGGGAATACTAGTACTAGGAAAGTCATTTGTTGGGTGCACTCTCAAAATCATAAAAACAAGTAGACATATTTAGTCCTCATTTCCAAGCCCCTGACACAGCAGCTTCTAAATGTTATTAGTTATCCATTTCATTTTGAGAACAGTACTCCACACAAAATAAACTAATTTACCAAGATATAACTTCAATGTTAAAGGGGATATATTGCCCAGAATGTTACTGGCACCACAGCAACATGGGTGGGAGATAGATGGCTCATTACACCTCAGGGTATTGTGTCAGGATGACAGTCTGACAGAGACACATCACTGAGTATGTTTCCCAGCCCAGAACTGAGCACTGAAAAGGCTGCCTGCCAAACTAAGGTGGGCAGCTAAATTAGTAAAAGAATGACCCAGTTAAGAGTGCCAGGTTGTTCGCAACTTGCCAGTAGCACAGCAGTTCGCCCTGCTGTGGTGCTAAGCTGTCAGTTGCAAGGAAGGGGTCTAACATCTTCCTTGATAAAAGAACTGAATAGAACAGGAGGTGACAACACAAATCGTACTATGGCCGCCAAGATTCCTCCAAAGTGGTTTGCTCTTTGACACTGGGAGAATGAGGTTTGTTTTTATCAGTTATCTGTTGCCTGATTTAACAGCAATCACCTCTCCTTCTGAGGCTTCAGAACTGTTAGATCTCTGATTGCGTAGGCTATTAACATGGAGAAGCTGCCTACTATTCTGAATTGGACAGTAGGTGCAGTGGTAGCTAATAAAGAGGCTGCTTTTAGGAAGATTACGAAACAGCCACATTACCCAACCTCATGGACACAGACTAACACATAGACTGGACATTCAACATTTCCTCCTTGTATTACAATTCCATCAATTAAAGCTTTGAAGAAACCAAAATAAAACTCCTTAAAAGGACTTCATTTTTCATAACAGTGGAAATGAGCTGTAGAATAAACCTAATGTTATCCATTGCTTTATTAAGTAAATACAGGTAGTGAAACGTAAATTCCTGCCAGTCAAAGAATCTCTCCTGGAAATCAATGAAATTAGACAACATAATTTCAAAACCTGAAGTAGATTCTAGATGATGGACTCAAACATCAATAGGACAAATTGAAATTAAATTCCTGGTGAAAACAACAGATTCTTCAATGAAGTCACAAACAGAAAAATAGATGAGGAGGAGATATTGGTAGGGATATCCACAATTAATTTTCAGCTTCAAAATATCAAGTTATTTTGAGATTGCTAATTGGGGCTCTTTCCCTTATTTGCGAAAATTGTTTCACCACTGCCAAGTACATTTTGATTTTTTTTTTAATCTGTGAGGAAGATTCATTGAAACCTTTCAAAATAGTCATGACCTTTCCTATATGCTACTGTTTGCATTTGAAGCTGCTATGATTCATGAGGCAAGTAAGAATGGTACACTTGTTATCTCATTCAACATACACCATAATATAATGCCCATTTCCAAGGAAAGAAGTGACTTTTAGTTTAAATTGATGTGAAACATTTGGGATTTTAACTACAGAATGCAATCTTGCTTCAACTGTTTGTGAATGGTGTGAACAATTAGACAACTAACGAGAGGATGACACATTACAAACATCCACATCTTCAATTATACTGGAGACAAGTACGTCAATGCAAAAGACAAGACTAAAGCATTTTCCACATCATTAACCAGAAGCGCAGAGTAGACAATCTATTTTGGCCTCATCTTGAAGTCACCAACATTGGTTGCACTTTTCAGCCAATTTAATTCACTTTACAAGAAATGGTTGAAGTTATGGATACAACAAATCCTAATATAAGAGAACCAACCTGTGCTCCATAATTAGCCACATCTCAAGACAAATTATTTTAGTACAGCCACAAACGTTTTATTTAGTAAAAATACACAGTCATGGCTTCCAAAAATGGTAGTATAAACCTAATCTTGTCAATTATTATCCTATCAGTCTTCTCTAAACCAAATAGAAAGTGAGGAAAGCAGTCATTGCCAGTACTATGAAGTGGAATTTACTCAGTAACAGCTTGCTCATTAATGCTTAGCTTGAGCTTCAGCCAGAAGTACATAGCCTCTATTGTCATTACAGCCTTGAGCCAAACATGGACAAAAGAGCTAAATTCCAGGGATGAGGTGAGAGTCTACAACTAAAGCAATGCATAAATGATGTTGTCTATTATCATGTACAACTGGTACCATACCATAATACAATAGAACCTCAAGTATCCAAATTTCGGATTATCCTAACAAGATCTCAAGGGCCCACATAAATGACATTAGGCAACTCAGCGTTCAGTTATCAGTTAAATGGCATTATGGCGTGCATTGCCGGATGACTGAGAAATGTTTGAATTACTAGCACTCAAAAATTACCGCTTGTTTATGGTTATCTGCACGATCAATTATCCGAACAAAATACTCCCTGTCCATCTCGGTCAGGTTCTACTGTAATTGGTAGCATGGTATGAATAAAATGCATTTCAATTAACTATCATCAATTAACAGAATATCCACATCAGCACTGCAATCTTTTGTGCAATGGTATCACTTTTCTAATTCTCTAATTCTGCACTGTGGGTGTAGCTATACTGCGTACACTGCATTGGTACAAAATGACAGCTCACTACCATCTTCTCAAGTGCATTTTGGGATGGGCAATAAATATTGTCTTTTCAATTGCACTTATACCTCAAAGTCAGATAAAAAATGTTTTAGAATTTCTTATTTTGCAAGATTGGTCTCTTACTTCTTTGGGATCAGGAGTTAATGGTATTTAATTTCCAGCTTGTTGGCTCTCAATCACGAGAATTTATGAAGAATTACCTCCAGTGAGAATATATTAGATTGAAATGGATAGTCACTTCTCTTGAAAGGTTCCCTTTTCATGATGGAGATCAGAACCTCTGCACAAATAGCAATGTCTTTGGCCTATATTTCTGTCTAGCGAAGCTTCATTTTGGAAGCAGCATGTTGCTAAAATAGCCCTTTGTTATTCACCAAAGTCTATGCTAATATTCTTGACAAATTATACGTTGTACAGAAATTGCCTAGCTGCTACAAATGACAAAGAAAAATAACTGAATCCACCTTATTTGTCAAGTCTGGTACTCTTCAATAATAGATTTTATTTCAGGGCAGTAAACACTGAAAGACTAGAAATATCTGGGTCAGCAGAAGTGGAAGTTTCCCATAGCAAGTTATAAGGATTTATTGGTTATGAAGGAGGCAGTATGATAGATTTACAAGTATTCTGAATCAGAATGTCCAAGCATGAACTAATTTTTACCTGACACATCTCAGTCAAACAAACAATTAGTAATTTCTGTAACCTATCTTATAAATATTATTCCAGATGGCCAAACTGAAGTACATGTTTTGTCAGCATAATTGCTTTTATGATTAACTGTCAAAGACTCTTCGATATCTCAAGTTGATTTTACCATCTTTCAAAAGGGTCTAATAAGAACATAGAAAGTGGACATGTATAGCATTAAAATGGGGATTATGCTGCAGTGAGTGAGACAATGCAAATTTTTTAATCTTGTGCCATTCAATTTCTAAGGAAAGATTTTGTACCTTTATCCCAATTTATTAAATTCATAAGTTCTGTTTCATATCAGTGCGCGCCACTGTTCAGAATGAAACCATGTTATATCATAAAATGAAGAAAAAATAATCAACACATTAATCACCTCAGCTATCCATGAAGCATTGCTGGTGCAAAAAATATGCTCAGAAAAAGCCCAGACACAAATTATCTGTTCGGTCAGAAAAACGTTTTAAATTGGAAAGAGGGAAAACACTTAGAAATTATCAGTTTGTATTGAATGGAGAAGGAAATACATGTAAAAATAATTGCTTTACATTGCTGTGTGAAATGTACATTTTTCCTTTTAATAAAAAAGCATTTATGGTATTCTAAGAAAACAGAGGAATCAAATACAATGCGTGAATATCATGGAAATAACAATACCTAGGCATTCAAATTTCAAATAATAGTCAAATGAACAATGCATAAATTTCTCCCTACCCCAACATTTGTGATTTTCCCTTTACTTGGACAGGTGCTCCAAGCACACATCGGACAGGTAACTCATACAAAGAAGCCCCCAATGTATATCCCTTCTCCATCAATGATTAGATCACATTACCCCTTTTTCAGAGTTTCAAAGCTCAAGCAGTTGTTGGAGATACTGCAAGCACATCTGTGAGGCTGTGAGTTACGTGGATAACATGTTTAAGGAGGTGGTCACACTACAGCTTAAGGGACTGGAGAAAGGAAGGAAATCAGAAAGGAGGCAAGCATACCCCATCTACACCAGCAGAGCTGAGGTGGAGAGAGTTGAGGGCGTCAAGTTCCAAGGAGTGACAATAACCGACAACCTGCAAGGATTGTAACAAACACTACATTGGACAAACAGGCAGAAAACTAGCCACCAGGATACATGAACATTACCTAACCACAAAAAGACATGACCCACTCTCACTGGTATCCTTACATACAGATGAGGAAGGAAACCACTTCGACTGGGACAACACATCCATCCTAGAACAAGTCAAACACACATGAATCAAGAACATAGTGCTGGAAAAGCACAGCAGGTCAGGCAGCATCTGAGGAGCAGGAGAATTGATGTTTTGACATTTTATTAACATTTTGAGAGAATTGACGAAGGGCTTATGCCCAAATTATCGATTCTCCTGCTGCTTGGATGCTGCCTGACCTGCTGTGCTTTTCCAGCACTATGCTCTCAACTCTCTGACCTCAAGCATCTGCAGTCCTCACTTTCTCCTAGAGACACACACGAGAATTCTGAGAAGCATGGTATTCCAACTGGAACTCTATCACCAAACACATTGACTTAGACCCATTTAGCACCCTCTGAGAAAAAGAACCGGAATCAACATCATCACAGGAAATGGCATCACCAACCCAAGGAAATCTAAACACATAAATAGAAAGTAGGTCACAGTGCTTCACCGGAGGCTCACTGATGATGTTACCTAGTACAGTGATGAAACGTCTGAAAACGAACCTTCCAGCTCAGCGAGCAAACTTACATCCAGAACCTCAAACTGAGCTAAAATCTTCTCAAAACCCACTCTTCTTTAGTTGTATAAACAGTCAGAGGGTGGTTAAAGGAAGAGTAGGATTGTTAAATTACCAAAAAGGGGTTTTACACATGGGGACACTTACATGGCTAATATGCGAAATGGATACTTTGCATCTGTCTTTACAAAAGAGAAGGATACTACCAGACCATGGTGATGGAAGATGAAGTTCTGTCACTAGAAGCATTCAAAATTAATTAGGAAGAAGTTTTGGATAGATTGATGGCAGGACAAGGCACCAAAACCGGATGAGATGCATCCAAGGATGTTGAAGGAAATGCGGACAATTGTTGTGTGAGCTTTGGTCGTCACCAATCAGACTTCCCAGCAATTGGGGAAGGTGCCTGAACCCTCAAGAACTGCAATCATTACAAACAGGAGAGGTTTGTAAGGATAATCCCAACAGTTGCAGCTAAGTTTAACATCAATGATGGAGAAACCTCTTGAAATATCTATTCAACTAGGATTAGCAATCAATGGTGAAAGGTCGGTTGATTAAGAAGAGTCAGCATGGATTTCTAAAGGGAAAATAACATTATCTTAACTTGCTGGAATGTTTGAAGGCCAAATAGGTAGGCTTGGTGAGAGTAATGGTGCAGTTGTGATCTGCATGGCTTTCCAGGAAGCATTTGATATAGTGCAACATCACATCATCATATAAAAGGAACTTCAGCACCATGGATACAAAATTGTCTGAGGGATAAGAAATGGAAAGTAATGGTTAATGGATACTCTTTTGGGCTGGAAGAAGATTTGTTGTGGAGTTCCCCAAGAATCATTATTGTGACACTTGCTTTTCCTAATAATGTATTAATGATCTGAACCCTGTTGTGCAGTAGACAATTTCAAAATTTCATGACCTAAATGTAGAGGAATTGTGCCTGTGAGGAGGGCATTGTGGAACTTCATAGGATATTGATAAGTTGTTGGATCAGGCAGATAGGTAGCAGATGAGGTTCAATGCACAGTAGCATGAGACGATGCACGTTAGTCAGAATAACTATTGAAAGATAATATAAAATATGGGGTATCATTCTAAAGGGGGCTGCAGGTGCAGTGGGATCTGGATATATATGTGCAAAGGTCATTATAGGTGACAGAAAAAGTGGAGAGGATCAATGAGGCAGAAGCGGGTACTGCAGTTGCTGGAGATTAAAGTCAAGATTTCGTGATGAAGGGCTTTTGCCCAAAACATTGATTTCCCTGTTCCTCAGATACTACCTTGTCCAGCACCACTCTAATCTTGAGAAAAATTGGAGAGACCAGTTAACAAAGTATACCATGTAATCAGCTATTAGTAGGGATATGGACTACAAGAGCAAGGAGATAATGTTCAACTTGTACAAGACACTTGTTAGATCTCTGCTGGAGGATTGTGTACCGTGACAGGTGCCACATTTTCAGAAAAATGTGAATGCTTTGGAGAGAGTAGCGAAGATTGGTTCCTAGATTAAGGAACTTCAGCTATGAGGATAGATTGAAGAAGTTATGACTGTATTTCTTGGACAGAAGAGTCTGACAGGAGACTTGATAGATGTTTTCAAAATAATGAGAGGGCAGGATAGAGTGGAGAGGGAAAAGTTGTCCCTCATTGTGGATGAAAAAAGAATGAGAGGGTATAAGATTAAAGGGATGTGCAAACAAAACAAGGGTAATGTGAGAAAAAATCTTTTTCAAATAAAGAGTAGTTTAGAGCTTAAAAATGTGTTGCTGGAAAAGTGCAGCAGGTCAGGCAGCATCAAAGGAGCAGGAGAATCGACCTGAAGAAGGGCTTATGCCCGAAACGTCGATTCTCCTGCTCCTTTGATGTTGCCTGACCTGCTGAGCTTTTCCAGCGACACATTTTTAAGCTCTGATCTTGAGCATCTGCAGTCCTCATTTTCTCCCAAAGAGTAGTTTAGGTTTGGAATGCACTGCCTGGAAATGTCATGAAGACAGGAGAGGTTGAGGAATTGAGGAATTCAACAGTGCACTGGATTCTAATTTGGATATAAATGGTGTGCAGGGACATGGGAGAAGGCATAAGGTGGTCACTAGGTCATAGAACTGGTGCAGGTATGATGGGCCAAATGGCCCCTTTCTGCTTTGTAATTATAGTCTGATTCTATGATGATCAGTTTGAATGTCAGGACAGGCTCAATGGGCAGAGTAGACTACTTGTGTTCCAATATTCTTATATTCCTCTAAGTTAAGTTTTAATCCAGCATTGAGCAGGCTTATAGAGTAAAAAGAATACTCTTAGAAGTCTGTCAGAATTGTTGTGATGTGCAAAGCACCTTAAATACCAAAATATCTCAACTTAATCTTGAAAACTCCAATAACTTTTTAAAATAAGAATGAACCAATTTATTTCAGTGTTCTTGCAATCTGAACTTTTTGACTCAACCAGATATTAGGTCAGACCTTAACAAAATAAAATTCATCTCTATGCATTTTTAAAGTTAAACAAGTCACCTTGCTATTGTTTCTTTTGGCTTACCACCAGAACCTTTAACCATAGTATAGGGCTAAGTAACTATATTTCAAAGAAAAATACAGATCTAGTCTGGATTGCATTTCTAAACTCTAAAATGCATAACATTCTATATTCTGAAGGTCATATTTCATGTTAAGTGCAAGGGTGTACAAGTTTTGGCAGCCTTCAAATACTTCATTAAATTTCATGCTGTCTCCAACCAGACTTCCTTCATTTTGAAGAATGCATAACATTGCAGTCTGTTGTCTCAGTTGCTTTAGGAGCTTTGTGACCAAGTGGTAGTTACAAAGTACAGTTTCTGGGATCCAGACCATTCGAACTGTTTTTCTAACGGCAGCCTCATATTAGAACATAAAACCTAACCTACACACCTCAATTTACTGCCATCCAAGTGCTTATCCAGCAGTCACTTAAATGTCCCTCTTTGAGGGATCTATGTCTCTGACTCTACTACCTCCACTGGCAGTGCATTCCACACACCCTCCACTCTCTACATAAAGAACCTAGCCTGACATTTTCCCCAGACCTTCCTCCAATCTCCTTAAAATTATGACTCCTTGTGATAGCCATTTCTGCCCTGGGCTATTTACTCTATCCATGCCTCTCATTACCTTGTATACCTCTATCAGGTCTCTCTCTTCCTTCTTCTCTCCAGTGTGAAAAGTCCTAACTCACTTAACTCTCTCCATAAGACAAGCTCTCTAATCCAGGCAGCATCCTGGTAAATCTCCTCTGTACTGTTTCTAAAGTATCTACATTCTTCCGATAATGAGGTGACCAGAACTGTACACAATATTCTAAGTGTGATCTAACCAGAGTTTTCTAGAGCTGCAGCAAAACCTCACAGCTCTTAAACTCAATCCCCCAGTTAATGAAAGCCAAAACACCCATACGCCTTCTTAACAAACCTAACAACTTGGGTGGCAACTTTGAGGGATCTATGTATGTGGAACCCAAGGTCCCACTGTTCCCCCACAATGCCAACAATCCTGTCTTTAATCCTGTATTCAGCACTCAAGTTCAACTTTCCAAAATGAATCACTTCACATTTATCCAAGTTGAACTCCATCTGCCACTTTTCAGGTCAGCTCTGCATCCTGTCAATGTCTTGTTATAGCTTGCAACAGCCATCGACACTATCTACAACATCACCCCTTATGACCGAAGGGCTTATGCCCGAAATGTCGATTCTCCTGCTCCTTTGATGCTGCCTGACCTGCTGCGCATTTCCAGGAACACATTTTTAAGCTCTAAACTATTCTTTATTTGAAAAAGATTTTTTCTCACATTACCTTTGTTTTGTTTGCACATCCCTTTAATCTTATACCCTCTCATTCTTTTTTCATCCACAAGCAGGGACAACTTTTCCCTCTCCACTCTATCCTGCCCTCTCATTATTTTGAAAACATCTATCAAGTCTCCCGTCAGACTCTTCTGTCCAAGAAGTACAGTCACAATTTCTTCAATCTATCCTCATCAGCAAACTTACTAACCCACCCACCATACTAGATCACCTCCAGACTCACTGTTCAATTAAAGATAGCAAGCAGGCTCCCAATTGCTGCCCATCCAATCAGAAGGCCACACTGTAGTCTTGATTCCTGATGAAGGGCTTTTGCCCAAAATGCTGATTTTCCTGCTCCTCGGATGCTGCCTGACCTGCTGTGTGTTTCCAGCACTACTCTAATCTGGTTCACTCCAGCTTTCTGGTTCATAAGGCAATCCTTCACTCGGATCACTGGGGAGACATGGGAGGCCTCTCCTGCCCATAACTTCCTCTTTGCGTGATAAATTTGCCCTTCACTGCCACAGGGAACCCACCTCACCAGTTTTGGGCAACAAAATGTCAGTGCGACCTTTAAAAATGCTCTAACTGAAGTCTTTACATCATTCAGTTAGATGCTCACATGTTGCAGTGGACAGCCAATCTGAATTCCTACCTGGGAAGTGCTCCCAGCTGAAATGAATCTGAGAGTTTTCTCAATGTCAATCCATGCTAATTTACCAGCACCTCCACCTCCACCTCCAAACTCAGATTCCTGGACCCAGGAAATATTCTGTCCTTTTCATCTCATTCACCTTAATACAAATTTAAAGCTTTATTCCCAGTAACAATTGGTACTATTCCACTCCATTTTCATACAACAGAACAGGGATTCAAAGTCAGTTCAATGCTAGTCTGTGTATGCCAATTAACTGAGGTGCTCAAATGTGCCAGTAGGTTGAAACTTGAAGGTACAAATCTGGATTTGAACATTCAAGTCAGAGAATCATTGAGATGTACAGCACGTAAACAGATCCTTTGGTCCAACTCATCCGTGCTAACCAGATATCCTAATCATATCGAGTCTCATTTGCTAACATTTGGCCCAAATCCCTCTAAACCCTCCCTATCCATAAACCCAACTGGATGCTTTCTAAATGTTGCAATTGTACCAGCCTCCACCACTCCTCTGGTAGCTCATTCCATACATGCACCACCCTCTGTGTGAAAATGTCGTCCCTTAGGTCCCTTTTAAATGTTTTACTTTTCACTCTAAACCAATACCCTCTCGTTCTGGACGCCCCCACCCCAGGAAAAAAGACCTTGACTGTTAATCCTATCCACGCCCATCATGATTTTATAAACCTCCGTAAGGTCACCCCTCAGCCTCCAATGGCCTAGGGAAATCAGCCCCAGCCTATTCAGCCTCTCCCTATAGCTCAAGTCCTCCAACCCTGGCAAGTATGCTGTGAAGTCACAGTCGAAGAACCATCTACAAGTTACCCCTATGACATAGTTAAAGGATTCTCTCACTATGAGTGCTAGATGTTGTGAGAGCAATTGTAATAACTTGAGGAATTTCAGCCAGGGTTTGGTCATAAGACAAAGCAAAATGTCTTTAAAGTGCACATTATTTAAAATTTCTCATTCCATGCTTTTGTGGGATTTGTCATTAATATCGCAAATTTTAGTGAACCAGATCTCCTTTTAACCAACTGAAACAACTTAATGTTTGTGAGAGGATTTGTAGCTCGGGTGCTTGTTGTTGTGGTTCTGCTCGCCGAGCTGGGAATTTGTGTTGCAGACGTTTCGTCCCCTATCTAGGTGAAATCCTCAATGCTTGGGAGCCTCCTGTGAAACGCTTCTGTGATCTTTCCTTTGGCATTTGTAATGGTTTGAATCTGCCGCTTCCGGTTGTCAGTTCCAGTTGTCCACTGCAGTGGACAGTATATTGGGTCCAGGTCGATGTGCTGGAAACAACTTAATATCCTCTTTCTTTTCTTTCATCTTTGAAATCCTGCATTAATCATCTGCCATTTTTTTGATTCTAACATTTCATTATTTCACCCAAACCTCAATTCCTTTGCTTTCCTCACCATGACATTTAGCTGGTAGCAGAACATTTAGAACTATCAGATACAGGATCAGGCATGATTGAACCTGTGCACAGACTGTACACAGGTAAAAATGCCATCCCGTATTCCCAATTCCTCCGCCTCCACCGTATCTGCTCCCAGGAGGACCAGTTCCACCATAAAACACACCAGATGGCTTCCTTCTTTAGATACCGCAATTTTCCTTCCCACGTGGTTAAAGATGCCCTCCAATGCATCTCGTCCACATCCCGCACCTCCGCCCTCAGACCCCACCCCTTCAACCGTAACAAGGACAGAACGCCCCTGGTGCTCACCTTCCACCCTACAAACCTTTGCATAAACCAAATCATCCGCCGACATTTCCGCCACCTCCAAAAAGACCCCACCATCATGGATATGTTTCCCTTCCCACCCCTTTCCGCCTTCCGCAAAGACCGTTCCCTCTGTGACTACCTGGTCAGGTCCACACCCCCCTACAACCCACCCTCCCATCCTGGCACTTTCCCCTGCC
This sequence comes from Hemiscyllium ocellatum, assembly GCF_020745735.1. Lineage (NCBI taxonomy): Eukaryota > Metazoa > Chordata > Chondrichthyes > Orectolobiformes > Hemiscylliidae > Hemiscyllium > Hemiscyllium ocellatum. The sequence continues at coordinate 78,865,404 of NC_083411.1, read as the reverse complement.
ACTGCAAAAAACCTGTGCCCACATCTCCTCCCTCACCTCTATCCAAGCCCCTAAAGAAGCCTTCCACATCCATCAAAGTTTTACCTGCACATCCACTAATATCATTTATTGCATCCGTCGCTCCCGATGCGGTCTCCTCTACATTGGGAAGACTGAGCGCCTCCTAGCAGAGTGCTTTAGGGAACATCTCCAGGACACCCACACCAATCAACCACACCGCCCCGTGGCCCAACATTTTAACTCCCCCTCCCACTCTGCCGAGGACATGGAGGTCCTGGGCTTCCTTCACCACCGTTTCCTCACCACCAGACGCCTGGAGGAAGAATGCCTCATCTTCCGCCTCGGAACACTTCAACCCCAGGGCATCAATGTGGACTTCAACAGTTTCCTCATTTCCCCTTCCCCCATCTCACTCTAGTTTCAAACTTCCAGCTCAGCACTGTCCCCATGACTTTTCCGGACTTGTCCTTCCTGCCTAGCTCCTTTTCCACCTATCCACTCCACCCTCTCCTCCCCGACCTATCACCTTCATCCCCTCCCCCACTCACCCATTGTACTCTATGCTACTTTCTCCCCACCCCCACCCTCCTCTAGCTTATCTCTCCACACTTCACTGCCTTTATTCCTGATTAAAGGCTTTTGCCCAAAACATAGATTTCGCAGCACTTTGGATGCTGCCTGAACTGCTGTGCTCTTCAAGCACCACTGATCCAGAAACAGACTACACATTCTACTTTGTAACCATAGTGCTGTGTTATTGGTTTTTGATTTCCCTTCCCTCATCTGCATCAGGCATAGTCAGCTGTTCATATTTAGCAAGCAGCTTCAGAAACCCAGGAACTGCCTCTACAGGAAGTTAGGAGAAAGTGAGGATTGCAGGTGCTGGAGATCAGAGTTGAGAATATGGTGCTGGAAAAGCACATCAGGTCAGGCAGCATCTGAGGAGCAGGAGAATTGACATTTCGGGCATAAGCCCTTCTACAGGAAGCTGTCCTCATTCCTGAAAGGAGACTCCAACTTTTATGTCAAATCAGTAATCTTGAACTTGAGCAGATTCACCAAGAAACATTTCTTGCACTTGTGGCCACAGTATCCATTTGTAGCTTCTAAAGATTGTCATTTTATACATTTTCCATGTGATATTGGTTTTGCATTAACTCTTGCCATTTCAATAATCACAGATGGCAGTGTACAAGCAATTTAATTCACTTCTTGTGATGTCCAGAAACTGCTGAAAAACACCAGATACTCCAAAATACATGCACCCTGATAACATTCTGATAATATTATTGAGAATTTGCACTTCAGACTTAGTTGCAGTCCTATGCAAGTTATTACATGCAGTGCAACAACAGCATCGACCTAGTCGTGTGGAAAATTGCCTCAAAGTCCTGACCTCAAAAAGCAGAATGAGCCAATTACGGCCCCCATCAGTCTCCTCTTGTTCATCAGCAAGGTGTCATCAAAAGAATTATCCGGCAGCACTTGCTCAGCAATAACCTGCTCACTAACACTCAGTTTGGATTCCACCAGAGACACTCAGCTCTAGACCTCATTATACTCTTTTTGAAACGTACAGAGCTGAACTACAGAGATGAGGTTTGATTAACTGCCCTTGATATCAAGACAGCATTTGTACAAGTGTAACATCAAAGGACCCAGCAAAACTAGAGCCAATAGAAAACTTGCTGCTGGTTGGGACCACATTTAAAGGAAGAAGGTTGTGGTTGATGGGGGTCAATCATTCCAGTTCCAGGACAGTAGCTCCTGATCGGTGTGTCCTCAACCTAACCATCTTTAACTGTTTCTTCAATGACCTTCTCTCCATCATAAGGTCAGTGGGGATGGTCGCTGATAGTCACGAAATGTTTAGCACCGTTCATGACTGCTTAAGTACAGTCCTTCAGCAAATGCAGCAAGGTCTGGACAACAGTCAGGTTTAGACTTACAGCCTATTGAACTTTTCAATCAGTCAAGAGTACCCTTGCCCACCTTGGATTCCAGCGTTTGTAGCTTTTTTGTCTCTAAAAGTACTTTTCAAGACTGAATGGGGGACACTGGCAAGGAAGTGCTTTTATAGGTACATAGGCAGGTAATATTTCTAATGCTGAACCAGAAAATACTTCTAAATACTAACCTGTCTTTTGTTTTTACAGGTGCTGGTATTGAATGTTACCTATTTTTCAATTTCTTCTAATATTTCCAATTTATGACTTCTTCTTTTTCTGAACACTTTTTGTCTCTGCCTGATTAGTTCCTCTCTCAGACAAGAGGGAAGCAAGATTCTCCAAGTGACAGTGGCAAATCAGGTGGGAAAATAATGTTGCCCCAGGAAGTGCTGCATGGTCAGACAACACCAAAGTAGCATGCAAAGGAAAACAAAGCAAAAGAAATAAGTGCCTCCGTAATTACATTACTAGAGGGTTTAGATCAATCTTAATATTGAACTGCAAACTGATTTCCAGCAGCACAGCATTGACATATCCCATGCGCTTGTTATTAAAGAAGGCCAAATGGAAGGACCTGCACAAATGTCATAATTGCATGTACCCCTCCATAAACTTACTATTTTTAATTAATTAACCACTTGTACCAAAAAGTGCTGTCTTCCCCCAGCCCTTCCATTCTCACAAGTCAGGTTTGTCTGGAGTTATAACAGTGTTATCCAATGAAAAATCAATCCGAATATGTCATGTGATGTGAATGGCTCTTGTTCTTTTATAGTCACCGTTTTGCTTTTCTTTAAGTAAAAATGTTATCAAATGTTCCCTTTGCATTGTAATGATTAAGCTTTTATAGTATTCTGAGAGGTGCATGAACACATGTTGAGCAATGCATTTGACACAATGTTAAAATGACTGAGGCACCTTTCTGGATGTTTTTACTAAGTGTGTAAACATGTCAAAGAGCACATTAAAAATGACAATCCTGATTTACAAATACATAAGAAAATGTTGACTGGACAGCTGAATCTTAAATGTGTGAAAATTTAAGCAAAATTTGGAATTGCCATTATTTTAAAGTATTTGTGTGGCCTTTCCATTTCTACTCTTGCCTACCCATGAGGAAGATCAGAGGATAGGATTGCAAGAGCACAAAACCCCAAACCCTCATTTGCAGAATGAGGAGAGACTGCAATGTGCTTAAAATTAGATGTTTGCTGTCAGGATAACATACACTGGTCTTCAAATCACATAACAGAGTTGAAAAGACTTGCAAAATTTATAAAATTCAACAGAAGTGATTTATTATATTTCAATCAACGTTACTTTACAAGTTGAGTGAAAAACAAAGATAAGAATTTGTGAAAATATGGTTATCACCATAGAATTAGTTCAAGTTGCTTGTTGAAACTTGAGAAAAGTTGACAAAGAAAAGCACCTAAAGGCTGTGTCTTGACTATTTCAATGTTCTGAACACCAGCTTCTCCCATTCTACACTCTGTAAACCTGGGGTGATGCAAAACTGTGCTATAATGTCTTGGCTTGCAATAAATTGTTCCATCCTGGGTGGCCCATGATTTGCAATTACTTCCCTAAGCCTATCTGCTTTGTTACTTCTTTCTCCTCCTTGGACGTTGCTAAAATGTACCTTTTAATCAAGTTTTTTTGTCACCTAATTTAATACCTCCTTATTTGCTTGTCAAATCGTGTTGCTCCTCTTCGTGATATTTTTATTTGTATGAAAGGCACTGTATGAGTACAAATTATTTTATTGCTCTTGTGGATATTAAAATGGCAAATTTGTGTTTTGCTGGGGCTCTGACTTTCAATATGAACAGATAATGTGAATAGTTATTTTCTTTTACCCATCTGAAATTGCCGATTATTCAGTGAGCCTCAGTATGGAGAGGAAATTATCTCTCTTGTTTATTAAACTGCTCACCATGCCAGATTTGCAAGTGGTGGAGAAAGGTTGAAGAAAGAAGTCAATTGAGGCACCATTCAGCTGGAGACGCCTCAGAATGCTATATTATCTTACCTATGTTCATATATGCAATGAATAAGATTAGATTAGATTACTTACAGTGTGGAAACAGGCCATTCGGCCCAACAAGTCCACACCGATGCGCACCCACCCAGATCCATTCCCCAACATTTACTCCATCACCTAACACTATGGGCAATTTAGCGTGGCCAATTCACCTGAACTGCACATCTTTGGACTGTGGGAGGAAACCGGAGCACCCAGAGGAAACCCACACAGACACAGGGAGAACGTGCAAACTCCACACAGTCACCTGAGGCAGGAATTGAACCCAGGTCTCTGGTGCTGTGAGGCAGCAGTGCTAACCACTGTGCCACTGTGCCGATGGGAATGCCCAACTTAAAACCAGCTATGTAAACAACCTCACTCCATTAAATCCAGAAGTGTATCTTCCAACTTGCAATTTGAAAATAGCTAATTTTGACTGTTTACCTGATAAAGAGTAGATTAAAGCTTATGGAGTAGGGTCAAGATTTATGCAGGCCCTGTTATAAGGAACAATTTCTACTCTATAAACTGTGCTTACAAGGCCCATGATGTAAAGTGTCTTCCTTAGGCCCAATGTAAATTGAACTCTTGCGATATTAAATTTAAAAATGCCAAGAACACAGAGTCAAGAATAAGGTCATTCGCTTCACCATCATGACATTCAGAAGGAAAGTAAATAAAGTTAAGAACATGAATACAAAAAGTAAATTTCACATTGTGCATCTTGTATAAACTAAAATTGACAATGAAGATTCATTCTTTAAAGCATTAGTAATTGCAATTTTTAGAATGGCGTTTTTTCTTTTAAACTTCGATTATATCTGTTTGTGCATGTTATCTCATCATACCTGACATTCTTTACACAAGAAGAGTACATGTTAAAAATTGCCATTGAACTTGGAAAAGAAAAGCTGTAATTAAATATATACTGGATTTGTATACATTATGAGTCATTATTTTTAACATTAGAAATATGCCAAATTAGTTTTAAGTTCATAATAGAATTCGGAAGTACAAACAGAAAATAAAATATTACTGAGAAACACTGAGAAGAATTCACCTGAATAGGGCCATCATCAAGAGAAATATCAATCCTTTTACTGCTTTAAAAGAACTGCATAATGTTAATATTGACGTTAGACATTGATTCACAGTGCCCTCAATTATTTGGTTTAGCCAATAGTCATTACAATCAGACCAATCAGGATCTACTCTGGTGTTAAAACACACCAAGGACTCTGTAGCTTGTATGTATAAAGCTGCTTATTTTCATTGCCTTTTCCTTGAATTCAACTCTCCCCATAAATTCCATTATATTAATCTTTCCCAGATGACAAAACATTAGAAACGTTGATTCTCCTTTATAGGAAAGACTATGAAATGCATGGTAAAATAAATCTGGCATTTCTACTTGGCTTAGTAACTAAAACAATCTGCTTCAATAGAAAAAGATTATAATTTACATTTTTAAAAATGCACAAACACTTTGAAGGTGTTTAAGATGCAATTGCATGTCTTATCATGATCAGTGCAACTAATCATTTTCATGATAGCTCTGTAACACTTTTAAGGTTATCTACCTCTGACTTGTAGAGACTACATCCACTCCTGATAACTCAAAGAGCAACTTTTGCTTTTCCTGGGTAAAGAAACAAATATAATTCAAATTAAGTAATACATGCTCTACAGTAAAGTAGACATGCAGCATTCTGGCATGGTGAGCAATTCAATAATTGTCATTGAACTTGGATAGGAAAAGTACATGTCTGAGATGTAATTAAGTATATACTAAACTTGTATCCATTATGAGTAGACATGAATTATCAGACAAATAACACAAATGCAACACAATTAACACAAACTGACTTTGAATTGAGACACTTGACAGGTGCATCTCTGACGTAGAGAACATTTCATAAAATATCCCTCTTGGTGGCTCCCAACAGATTCATGATACAGTCTTCATCCAATCTCTTTACCTACAACTTGATTTCAGAAAATTGTAAGAATAAAGTTAATTAACAAAGCAAAGATTTACCAAAGCATGTATGTGAGGGAATTGGATCCAACATGGTTTACAATTACAAACTAATACGTTGTGTGGAATATACAAATTGCACTGGAAACTCCATTTTTTTGGAAGTCAACAAATGTGAAATATTGCCACTCGTGAGTAAGAATGCATGGCGGACAGATCAGTTAAGAATTGTTCGGTTAGTACACTTGTTCTAGCTTTTGTTTACACTCAGAAAAATATGTGGAACTCATTCATCACTGACATAAATATCATGCATGTCAGTGCACACCAGTGCACGTATTGATAAATTATTCATTTAGTTTTATTTCAATAAAGCAAAAATTGTTCATTGAAATGGGAGGAGTGGACAATAGTCTCTACAAGTCAGAGGCAGATAGCCTTAAAAATGTTACAGAGCCCCCATGAAAATTCGTACTTGCACTGATCATGATTGGACACGTAGCAATGTCTTATCCATTTTCAAAGTGCTTATGCACTTTTAAAAATATAAACTGCAATCTTTATGGTTAAAGTGAAAACTTAGCTGAGTCTTCAGTACTGAGTGTAATTTGAAAGTGCACATTAGCTGAGCACCATCTGCGAAAGTGTAAAATCTAACCTTAAGGAAGTCCTAACAATACAACAGAAAATCATAGGATGATCAGACAAAATCAACATGGCTTTATGAAAAGTAAATCATGTTTAGAGTCTTTTGAGGACGTAACTAGTTCTGAGGATAAAGGGAACAGATATCATTGATTACCAGAAGAAATCAATAAAGGTGCTGTGTAACACATGAATACATATAATGAGGAATACTCTGGGAATAATATTTGAGTATGGATAGACGAATAGTTATTGGACAGAAGCAAAGTGTAGAGATGGCTTGAAACTGACAGATTAACTGTAAGTGCCACAGAAGTGTGTGCTGAAACCTCAGCTTTTCACAATCTAATGAGTTGAACTTTCCCATTGACGTAGGTAATGGTGAGTAAGTTAGAAGTTCAAAAAATTGAGATTCTCGACATCAGTAACTAAAGGTCCAATTTTCCACCCAAGGTTTGAACATTAAGAAAAGAATCTCGTGAATGTGTGGTGAGAGATCAGTTTACATACATTTATATATAATTATTAACTATACTTTCTTAATTTCAATGCAATTTCCTATTCCCCCAACCCCCAGCATCCCTGCACCAGATAGAAACTAAACACCAATAATGTCTGATGTGAAATTCCGATGGGGGTACCTTGCTAATCCAGCTCACCGTTTACTCATCTAAGCATCCATACTGGCCAGCAGGGTCAGCGGCCATCGCCCACCACCCCAGCCCCTTCCCCCCCCCCCCCCCCCAAAAAAGTCACAGTGGTTGGCATCACCTGGACTACGCCTCCACCCACTCTGCCACCTGTAAAAACACTATCCCTAACTCCCAATTCCTCTGCCTCCCATGCATATGCTCCCAGGACAACCAATTCCATCACAGAACATTCCAGGTGGCCTCCTCTTCAAGGACTGCAATGTCCCCTCCCATGTGGTCAATGATGCCCTCAGTGCATTTCCTCTACTTCCCACACATCTGTCCTTGAACCCCACCCCTCCAAACATAACAAGGACAGAACCCCCCACCTCCCTGATCCTCATCTTCTGCCCCACCAACCTGCGGATACAATGCATTTGCCTCTGCCATTTCTGCCACCGACAAACAGACTCCACCACCACAGATATATTTCCCTCCCCATCCTTATCTGCATTCCGTAGAGACCATTTCCTCCGCGACTCCCTTGTTAGGTCCATGGCCCCCACCTACCCACTCACCACTCCCAGCCCCTTCCCTTGCCACTGCACGAGGTCCTAAACCTGTGCCCACATCTCCCTACACACAAAAGTCCAACGCCCTAAAGAATCCTTCCACATCTGACAGAGACTTACCTGTACGACTGTGTCCATTGCTCTTGATGTGGTCTCCTCTATACTGGGAAACAGGACACCAACTCGCCAAATGTTTCAGAGAACATCTCTGGGGCACATTCACTAAACAACCCTATCACCCTGTGGTTAAACACTTTAACTCCCCTCCCACTCTGTCAAGGACATGTAAGTCCTGGGCCTCCTTCACCGCTAAACTCTAGCCACCTGGAGGAAAAACACCTCATCTTCCACCTTGAGACCCTCCAACCACATAGGATTAATGTAGATTTCACCAGTTTCTTCATTTTCCCTTCCGCCACCTTTCAACTTGGCACTGCCCTCTTGAACTGTCCTACCTAACCATCTTTCTTCCCACTTATCAGCTCCATTCTCCTCTCTGATCTATCACCTCACCCCCTACCTCCATCTACCTATCGCATTCCCAGGTATCTTCCCCTCAGCCCCACCCTCATCCCATTTATCTCTCAGCCTCTTGGGCCATCCCCTCAATCCTGATGAAAGGCCTTGACTTGAAACATCGACTCTTGTTCCTTGGAAGCTGCCTGACTGGCTGTGCTTTTTCAGCACCGCGCTTTTTGAATCAGATATATGCCAGCCTTACCACATCCACCATGACAATTTCAAACTAACTTGGGAAATAGTTCTCCACTTCAATGTTACACTTTAGAACACACCAATACATTATCTAATGCTGCAGCTAGGATACTTTGTACACAGGAATAGGAATCCACCTCATGTCAGAACAGGGTGCATCTCAGGGATCTTCATTTTCTCTATCAGCACTTACTTACTTTGTGCTTAGATAGATACTGTCAGCACTTCTGCATTGTTTTTTCGTTTTTTGCACTTTGCAGCCTCATTCAGAACTTTTAGGCTCACAGGACATCCGTCTTGTCTTGCCTTTCAGCACAAGCACAGAACCAAACAACAGTCTCAAGGTCAGCAGTGGTCAGTCAAAGGGATGACCATTTTTCTGTAGCTAAATTAATGCTGCACCTACAGCATATCCCAGCAACCTACGCATAAACATTCTTCATGTGCTTCAACCAAATGACCACGGAGAGTAGTCCTCCATCAGGTCAAGTTGGCAGATAGCAGTCTTGGGGTACTGCCGCAATCAGTCATGGGCAGTGTCTGATCTCACTTGAACATGGTCAATCAGCCAGTTGAGTTGGTCAGTGTCAAGTTTTCTGAATCTCTGCAGTCTGCGGGGCCAGCCACAATCAGGTTTGCAGGTCCGGTGCATCCAGGCGGGAATTCGCAACAAGTATGTTAGGCAGCTGCACAGCTATGAAAAAGTGAGCACTGCAGATGCTGAAGGTCCGATGAAGGGCTTATGCCTGAAACATTGACTCTCCTGCTCCTCAGATGCTGCCTGACTGGCTGTGCTTTTCCAGCACCAGTGAATGTTGTCCCAATTTATTCAGCCTCTCATGAAAGGACTTGGTTAAAGACAAAAAACTGAAGATTCTGGAATCCAAAGTAGACAGGCAGGAGACTGGAAGAACACAGCAAGCCAGGCAGCATCAGGAGATGGTGAAGTCGGCGTTTTGAGTGCAACCCGTTTCTACTCTTCGACAGCTACACAGATATATCAATCAATGATCTGGTCACTAATCATTTAGGGCTGTAATTGAAACTCAGTTGCGGGGTGGATGAGCCACAGTCAGTCCTGGGAGTCCATTCCCTGAAAAGCAAGTGGAAGGAAAGTTGGGGAAATCAATTCGCGGCTGTTTGTGGCTGGCAACAAACACCTTGGTACACAGTTGGGCTATAATAACAGCATTACTGGCTGACATCATGGAAGGTCCTGGTAGTAATGATTACTTCTGATGCTGGTGACTCCATAATAGCATGAGTGCACCCCACAGACATGTGCTGCATGCACAATGAGTTGAGCAACATATAATTGTGAGACCTATTGAGAGAGAGCTCATAAAGAAGAATCCTGCATGAAATACCCCAAAATTAACACAGCCAAGTTTTGGTAAAATTTAGTCCCAAGGTTTTTCTGAAGAGACAGGCATCTAACTTTGCTGTTGATACAAAGCCACTTGGGAACAGAATGACAACAACAAAAAGAGAAATCAAAGATACATAGGCAAATTAAATTAATGGAAAACAAGGTGGCAGGTGGAATATTATATGGGGCACATTGTGGTCAATCATGTTTTGTCTGTAATATGGGGCACATTGTGGTCAGTCATGTTTTGTCATAAGAGCCAGAGGCAGAACATGTTTTAAGTGTGTGAAACCAGTATGTGGTGATATTTGGAAGGCCTTGGGTGCAAAGGAACAAGAAACATGGAACATTAGCATGCAAGCATATCGAGCAACAAGCAAGGAGGAAAGGACATGTAATGTTATCCTTTCTCACAAGGTGATTAGAGTGCTACAATAAATCTATTTTGCTACACTTGTACAGGGCTTTGATTATACTGTACCTGGAATAGTTTTAATCAAAAATTTACAGCAAGATAAACCTGCTCCATGGTGTTACAGAAAAGGTTCTCTAGATTAGACCCTGGCATAAGGAGGCTGCCCTTTCATGAGAAGTAGACAAGCAGGAGGCAGGAAGAACACAGCAGGCTGGGTAGCATCAGGAAGTGGAGAAGTCAACATTTCGGTTGTAACTCTTCTTTAAGACTGAAACGTTGACTTCTCCATCTCCTGGTGCTGCCTGGCTTGCTGTGTTCCTCCAGCTTCCTGCCTGTCTACTTTGGATTCCAGCATTTGCAGTTTCTTTTGTCTCTAACTAAGTCCTTTCATGAGATTCTGAGTAAATTGGGACGACATTCACTGGACTTTAGAAGAATGAGGGATCTTACCAATGAAACATGCAAGATTCCAGTGGGGCTTGACAGGGCAGGTACTGAGGTTGTAGAATCTAGAACGGGGAACACAGCATCAGGCCAAGAGGCTGCTGATTTAGGTGTGAGATGAAGAGAAGATTCTTCACTCAAAGGATTACAAACCTTCAGAATAGTTGTGAAAGCTCCATCACTGAATATACTTAAAGCTGAGATAGACAGATTTTTGATCTCTCAGGGAATCAAAGGAAATGAGGACATGTTGGGGAATCAAGTTGAAACCAAAGATCAGCTGTGATCATACTGAATAGCAAAGTGGGCCCCTGAGGCCATGTGATTTACCTTGTTACTATGTTTCATGCTCTTATGTTCTCAACTTCACAGAATTTTTTTTTCATAATATTTAGTGAAAATAGTATGTGGTTTTGACATCTGCTTATTTATTCATCCTTTGTTCTGACATTTACCACTAGCTTGTTAACAAGACCTAATGGCACCCACATTTCATTGTCACTGTAAACCTCCTTTTGGTCTATCCCCTCGCCATATTTTCAGCAGTTCTAGCTGAAAATTTCATGTCACAGTGGTTGTCAAGTTAAAAAGTCTAAGTAGAAAGTGTCAGCTCTATCTGACTTTGGATCACCTTAGCAATTGTTTCAGTGATGTGGGAACACAGGAAACCAGAATAACGTTCAGATCTTCATCATTGAGTCAACAGGTCACCAAAACTTTAGAAACTTAATTCAGATACAGAGACATGTTTTGGTATAAATGATAGATCACATTTACAAAACGTTATGTATCCCCTCCTGGAAAGAAAGATTAAAAGCCAATAAATATTCATGTGGGCTGAAAGTGCTTTGTTCAATAACAGCAAGTCATTAACCAATAATGCTACATCTAATACAATTATCATCAGAGCACATTTTGAAAACAAATTGACCAAAGCACCAACTGTAGCACTAGGAGTGACAGCAATGATTAACTAAGCCAAGTTGCCATTTTCTATAAACATTAGCTATGTGTTCTGTAAAGCAAAATTGAACTATAGTTCAATATACCTAAATAATTAAATTAACTAGTCATAAATCTTCCACTTAAGAGTTGCTAAAAATAAATTTGTTTTGCTGTAAACAATTGCCAGGAAATGTGAACATTAAATGCATTTCTATTTTCGAGGGATCTTATTGGTATAAGTTAAGTATAATTGATCATCTGATCAATGCTACCTAAACTAAAAGTAACACCACAACTAAAATAATAGGAATTTGAAAGTCTGAATTAAGGTTTTCAGTTTTATCTAATGATTCTATTAAATGTTGTTCCTATAGTTGTCCAGTTCTGCTCAGGGGACAAGAACATAAACAGGTTACACCTAATGGAGGCCAAAATAAAATTCTATGGGTACTGCAAGCTGAACTAAAAATGCAGAATGCTAGAAATACTCAGCAGGTTAGGTAGCATCTGTCAAGAAAGAACATAGTAACGTACAAGGCTACTGACCATTTTTGACCATTTCTAACTCTCCCATTTTTGGGGAGAGTTAGAAATGCCACAAATCTTGCAGGAGGTTGCAACATAAATAAAAGTGAAAGCTTGTGAGAAGATGGAAGACAGGAAACAGATAAAGAGTTAATTGAAAAAGCCAAAGGGTATGGTTATGGAATTAGTTAAGAAACAAAAGACGGTTCCAGGAACCAAGGCAGCATGCATAACTTTGGAAAAGATTGCTAGATTTTAGGGGTTTGTTCTTCATATTTTTCTCGGCGTCAGTATTTAAGATCAAATCCATGGCTGATGCCTTGATCTCCTTTGTTTAAAGGCCAGGAACTGAAGAGGAAATGATAACTTTTTCACTAAGTTGTTATATCATAAGTTCTCACGTGATCCTTGAATTCAAAGATAGGAAAATATACATTTGCTTGGAGTATGTTAGGCTATAATGACTGAAAATATTTAGTAAATAGTAAGTATACGCGTGAACAGTAGCAAAGACACATTTGATTTTGTAGTTCTTGTCACCTTATCTCTCTAATTGAATATGAAAAAGGGTCACAGTTGTGGCAACACAAGAAATTGCATTTTCCACAATACCTTATCTTAATATAGAAAAACTAAATTGCTTCAAATGTAATTTAACTATTAAAATTGCTTTCCTGGCTCTCCATCATTGTGGGGCGGCACAGAGGCTCAATGGTTAGCACTGCTGCCTCACAGCACCAGGGACCTGGGTCCAATTCCAGCCTCAGGCAACTGGCCTTGTGGAGTTTGCACATTCTCCCCGTGTCTGCGTGGGTTTCCTCCCACAATCCAAAGACGTGCAAGTTAGGTGAATTGGCTGTGCTAAATTGCCAATAGTGTTCAGGGATGTGGAGGTTAGGTACGTTAATAAGGGGTAAATGTAGAGTAAACGGGTAAGGGAATGGGTCTGGGAGAGTGACTCTTCAGAGGGTCAGCGTGGACTTTTTGGGCCAAATGGCCTGTTTGCACACTGTAGGGATTCTATGATTCAATGTCACCAAAGACACCTCCCGCCCTGGTAAGGCTTGATTCCAATTTCTTCTGTCAGGCAGAAGACACAGAAGCTTGAATACATGCACCAACAGGTTTAAGACCAGCATCTTCCATGCTGTTATTAGACTGCGGAATGGATTCTCTAATTTCAAATTATGTTGCTCTTGCTTTGCACATCTCCTGTGCAGCTGTAACCTTGTATGCCTCACTCTGTCGAAGCACCCTATGGTCTGTATATCCTTGTCTGCTACGATCTGCTGCACTGCTCACAAAACAAAGCTTTTCACTGTACTTAGGTACATTTGACCATGATAAATCATATCAAACAATGTTTTTCTATTCTACACATAGCAATCTAACATTTTCAGACAAACTAATGTTCCCAGCTGTGATGAGCTTCATCCTCAGGTCTTAAAAGAGGTGCTTAATGAGGCAGGAGATGCATTAATGTTAATTTTCAATAATTTGTTGGATTCAAGTAAGGTTTGATCAGACTTGAAAGGAGCAAATGTAACTTGTCCACTCAAGAAATCAGGGACGCTGTGAAAACAGAAAACTACAGATGAGCTAGTTTAACATCTGTCATGGGAGACATGTTAGAATCTTTCATTAAGGAGGTTATAACTGGCAAATTAGAAATAAGCAAGATAATCAGGAAGAGTCAGTATGGTTTTCAGTGAAAAAGAAAATCATGTTCAACCAATTAATTGGAACTTTTTGAAGAAATAACGTGCTGGGAATTAGAGAATCCATTCCGTAGTCTAATAACAGCATGGAAGATGCTGGTCTTGAACCTGTTAGTGCATGTATTCAAGCTTCTGTGTCTTCTGCCTGACAGAAGAGATTGGGAATGCTTTAGACGGACTGAACATGGATTTCCAGAAGGCATTTGATAATGTTCTGCATTTGATTATTGTCCAAAATAGGAACTTAGTTTAGATTGTAACGCATCAGCATATATAGTAGCAAAAATAGTGCATACAGTGGGTCGGCTGGCTGGCAGAAAAGAGATTATGTATGACTGGGTCTTTTTCTGATTGACAGGATATGATCAGTAGAGTACCTTAGTGGTCCATGCTGCGACCTGAACAATAACTTAATAGAGTTCTTCGAGGAAGTGACCAAGTTGATGGATGAAGGAAGGGCTGTTGATTTCATATACATGGACTTCAGTAAGGCCTTTGATAAGGTTCCCCATGGTAGACTAATGGAGAAAGTGAAGTCATATGGTGTGCAGGGTGTTCTAGCTAGGTGGATAAAGAACTGATTGAGCAACAGGAGAGTTGTAGTTGAAGGGAGTTTCTTGAAATGGAGAAAGGTGACCAGTGGTGTTCCACAGGGGTCAGTGTTGGGGCCACTGTTGTTTGTGATATACATAAATGATCTGGAAGAGGGCACTGTTGGTATGATCAGCAAGTTTGCAGATGACACAAAGATTGGTGGAGTAGCAGAAAGCATAAGGGCACTGTCAGAGAATACAGGAGGATATAGACAGGCTTGAGAGTTGGGCAAAAAAGTGGCAGATGGATTTCAATCCAGACAAATGTGAGGTGATGCATTTAGGCAAGACTAATTCTAGAGTGAATTATACAATGAACGTAAGAGCCTTGGGAAAAATTGATGGGCAGAGAGATCTGGGAGTGCAGGTCCATTGTACCCTGAAAGTTGCCGCACAGGTAGATAGAATGGTCAAGAAGGCAATATAGTATGCTTCCCGTCATTGGACGGGGTTTTGAATATAAGAGCTGGCAAGTCATGTTAACATTGTACAAGACATTGGTTCAGCCGCATTTAGAATACTGTATACATTTTGGTTGCCAAATTACCAAAAGGATGTGGACTTTTTGGAGAGGATGCAGAGAAGGTTTACGAGGATGTTGCTTGGTCTGGAAGGTGTTGGCTATGAAGAAAGGTTGAGTAGGTTAGGTTTATTTTCATTAGAAAAAAGGAGATTGAGTGGGGACCTGATTGAGGTTGACAAAATCATTAAGGGTATAGACAGGGTGGAAAGAGACAAGCTTTTTCCCAGGATGAAGAATTCAACAACAAGAGGTCATGCTTTCAAGGTGAGAGGTGGAAAGTTTAAGGGGGATACATGTGGCAAGTACTTCACACAGAGGGTGGTGGACGTTTGGAACATATTGCCAACATAGGTGATAGAGGCAGGCATAGTAGATTCATTTAAGATGCGTCTGGATAAATGCTTAAGTAGGTGGGGAGCAGAGGGATACAGATGCTTAGGAATTGACCGACAGGTTTAGACAGTACATTTGGATCGACTCAGGCTTGGAAGGCCGAAGGGCCTATTCCTGGACTGTAAACATTCTTTGTTTTTTGTTCTATTTTACGCTTTGTCTTGATGACTCAGGTGTGGGAAGTGGAATTGAATATAAAAGTAATGATAGCTATTTGGTAGTACATGATTATTTCTGAAAAAATACTTTCTGTTGAGAGGTTCTGTTTTACACTCATCAGGGCATTTCACAAGAAAATTAATTCAAGGGGAAGACCAAGATTGATAGGGTGTTACAGAAATACTACAGGTGGTTTTATTACTAAATTCCTAAAAGTATTTTTTTAAAGATTCTTACAGAGACAAAACAACTGAAAGTGTAAATTCAGGATGTGCTGGTAAATGTTTTGAATTGAACCAATAGGATGTCACATCTAAAGTTGCCAAAATAATGTTAAACAGATTGTACCATGATCACTTGTGAGTAAAAAGATAATGAGGAGTTGACAAACCTCTGCTGAACAACAAACCACTCCCTGTGGACAATGTCCCAAACTGCAGACTTATGATTCATTTTTCCTATTGAAGAATAAACAAGGACAGGGTTAAGCCAGTTTCAAGTCTATTGGATTATGCTAGTGGGACTTTTGGATCAAATTTGGATTGACAGGGGGGCCATTGAATAAATGTGAAAATGGAATGAGAAACGCGAACACATCAGTCATGATTTTATTGAATGGTGGAGCAGGCTCACAAAGCTGAAAGGCATATTTATCTTCTTAATTCATGCTTTTGCATGTTACAAAAGAGGATAAGAATTTTTTAAGTGACTCAGGACAATTGAATTTATAAATATACCTGTTGAACTTGATAATTTCACCAATCAAACATGTACTCAGACAAAATCCTCAAGATATTTTGAATTGAACAACTCCGTCCCTGCTCTTAGATTCCTGACTCTGAGAATGATTTCCAGTCATGTATCAAAGCAGCTTGGACAATATTCTGTGACAAGAAGGTTTTCTTTCACGCATATATTCTGTAATGGAAAAGAAAGAATCAATATATCAAATTAAAAATGCACCCATAAACCCTTCAAAATGTCCAAGAAAACTAAATATTTACATTTTATAAAGTATCTGTCAGCAACATCTCCTTTAATAAATTATAACAGTATAACATGATCGCACATCACAGTCATGGAAATTTTTGTTCCACTGTGAAAACTATTTCTGATATTTCTGCTGACAGAGTACAGAAGGAGCAGGTGGGCAATGCTGGCTAATATGCCACAACTAAATCTGTTCATCCATAAATTTTATCATTTTGATCTTGATCCACAAATTGCATAAGAAGTAAACTGCATGTTCATAAATTGATGTTTCCAGTGTAGTCCTAGATAAAATGCATTCATTGTGAAGCTATTATTGTTTTGTTTTATTCACTCAATTTGTACTGACAGGATGTCAAAAGAAAACTGAAGAACAATTGACTACCTATCTGTAAATCTCGTCAATCATGGCTTGGTTGGCAATTGGTGAGATTGGGCCATGATCTTTGCTCCCAAGTCAGGTGTACTGAGTTGGGAGACTTCATGCCTAGAAAGCAGAGTAGATGTCCCCTGAAGAATTGAAGAGTTTGTTGGTGCAAAGGCGGGTTGGAGAAAAGCTTGCCTCAAGGCACAGTTTCCAAAGTTTAAAAATAAATAATCAGGCATGAAACATCCCCTACTCATCACTTCCATTCATAACCCCACATGTTCCCAATGCATCATCCATCCACACCCATGCCACCTCACATCCTCTACAAACCTTCATGGTCCAACAGATCCTCCATCCCAAGCTATGTCTAAAATCCTTCATGTCATCGTAACAAAAGTATAACCTTTCACTCACCTCTAAATGAGCCCTTACACCTTCCATGCCAGACTAAGCTCCTCCACACACACCCATTTCCCCTCATCATCTTGATACCAATCAATGCCCTACTGCCACACCCCATAGTTACTCACATTCTCCAGGGCAACCGAGGACCCTATTGTTAATGAGAAATCAGCCCTCAAATTTCTACAAACAAACTAAGTAAAGTAGCAAGAAATTAGATTCTTTGAAATTCTAAACTTGTACTTTCGAAAGATTTAAAAGACAACTTGACAGCTTCTTTTGACAGATGCATATGACAGTTTTGACATCTGATCTTAATATGTTTGTAGGCAGTTAAAATGAGCTTGATGATAATGAGTTGATGCACTTTTTATGGCTAATTTTAATAATTCCAAAAGAGACCTTATCTCTATCAAAAAGCACTTAACCTCCCACACAGGTGTCCAAACACCAAACCCAAAGGGGTAACTCAGCTCTCTAAAGTGCTCCCCAGTAATCCATATCAATCAACAAAGTACAAACCTGCTCTTAACACACCTACTTTTCACAAATCCCATTCTAGTGCATATTTAACCACTGGGTTAGTTGTTATGTCGCAGACATATGTTGTACTACATTCTGTGAATAAGCATGTCACTTGACACACTGGTTCAGTGGTTAGCACTACTGCCTCACAGTGCCAGAGACCTGGGTTCAATTCTAGCCTCAGGGAACTGTCTGTGTGAGGCTTGCACATTCTCCCCGTGTTTGCGTGTGTTTCCTTTGAGTGTTCTGGTTTCCTCCCACAGTCCAAAGATGTGCAGGTTAGGAGGACTGGCCATTCAAAATTACCCATATTTTTCAGGGATGTGTAGGTTAGGTGCATTAGGGGAAATATAGAGTAAAAGGGTAGGAGAAGTGGTCTGGGTGAGTTACTCATCAGAGGGTAGATGTGGACTTGTTAGACCAAATGGCCTGTTTCCACACTGTAGGGATTCTGTGAAAAAAAATCTGTTTATCAAGAGAAAATCTTGCTTTCTACCTCACTACCTAGTCTGGATTCATTTAAACTTCTGGCATGAAACCCAATGATGATTCTATGCATCCGATGTGTGCTGTGTTACAAGCATCCACTGCATCCACTGGTTGGCTGTGAGCTCTTTTCAGCTCGTGCTTTGCCAGTGGAGATGTCAATTGTGACAGAAGGCATGAAGGTAGCCCTTTAAAGGTCTGAAAGGCCATTAATTTTATTAGAGCTTCTCCACAGAACTGATGGAGTTCCCCACTGATTCTCTGACCAATTAGTCAGACCTCATAACCACCCCTCCTGACACTTCATCTCTTTCAAATCAGTCTGCTATGATGTTTTCAGAGATCTGTACTGGGGTCTTAGGTTTTCATCAGATTTTGTACTAACATGAATGATGGAGAAGTACTTCTATTTTTGCAGATGACATCAAGCTCGACACTAGAGTAAATTGTGTAGATGGAAATGGGAAGTCAGAAAGGGGCACAAAGACAGTGACTGACTAACCTGTACCCAATAGAGAACAACATAAAAATGTCAGCCAAAGGACCAAGAATAATAAACCATAGCTTTTTTTCCAATAATGACGGATGAAAAATAAACCAACAAAAACAGAAATTGGTGGAAAAGCTCAGTAGGCCTGGCAGCAACTGTGGAGAGAAATCATAGTTACTGATCATTAAATAGAATCCCTACAGTGTGGAAACAGGCCATTTGACCAAACAGTCCACACCGACCCTCCGAAGAGTAACCCATCCAGACTCATTCTCCTATTGCACGGGATTTACCCCTGACTAATGCGCCTAACCTACACATTCCAGAACATTATCGACAATCTAGAATGGCCAATTCACCTGACTGTCAAATCTTTGGATTATGGGAGGAAACCGGAGCACCCAGAGGAAACACATGCACACACAGGGACAATGCGCCAACTCCACACAGCCAGCCAGCCGAGCCTGGACTTGAACCCTACTTCAGGTCGAGTGACCCTTCCTCAGAACACAATCAGTTCTGAGGAAGGATCACTTGACCTGAAATGTTAACTCTGAGTTCTGCGCAGATGCTGCCAGACCTGCTGAGATTTTCCAGCAATTTCTGTTTTTTTATTTCTGATTTACAGCATCTGCAGTTCTTTCTTTTTTTTTATGAGAAATGAAGAGATCCAGTTCCAGGTTTCTCATATCATCAAACATTGGTGTATATGTACTATTATTAATCAATGTGATGGTTAATGGACAAACACCAGATGATGTGATGCTCTTGGGCAGGACAAACAAGGCAAGGAAATACATTCTGAATGGTAGGATCCTGAAAAGTAATGAGGACCTGAGGGACCTTGGTGTACATCCACACCAGCCCCTTCAGGTATCAGGACAGAGATTAAGATGGTATAATGGGATATATCAAGATTTAAGAGCAGGGAGTTTATGCTGGATCTGTATAAGATATTGGTTAGGTCACAGCTGGATTGTGCGCAGTACTGGAATCCGCATTATTGGAGGGATACGAGGGTGCAGAGGAGATTTACCTCGGAATGTTGCCTGGGCTGGAAAGCTTTAGTTATAGAACATAGAACATAGAACATAGAAAAATACAGCGCAGTACAGGCCCTTCGGCCCTCGATGTTGCACTAATCCAAGCCCACCTAACCTACACTAGCCCACTTTCCTCCATGTGCCTATCCAATGCCCGTTTAAATGCCCATAAAGAGGGAGAGTCCACCACTGCTACTGGCAGGGTATTCCATGAACTCACGACTTGCTGAGTAAAGAATCTACCCCTAACATCAGTCCTATACCTACCACCCCTAAATTTAAAGCTATGCCCCATCGTAATATCTGACTCCATATGTGGAAAAAGATTCTCATGGTCAACCCTATCTAAACCCCTAATCATCTTGTACACCTCTATCAAGTCACCCCTAAACCTTCTTTTTTCCAATAAAAACATCTCCAAGTGCCTCAGCCTTTCCTCATACGATCTTCCTACCATACCAGGCAACATCCTGGTAAACCTCCTTTGCACCCGTTCCAGTGCCTCCATATCCTTCCTATAGTATGGCGACCAAAACTGCACACAATACTCCAGATGCGGCTGCACCAGAGTCTTATACAACTGCAACATGACCTCAGGACTCCGGAACTCAATTCCTCTACCAATAAAAGCCAGTACGCCATATGCCTTCCTCACAGCATTATTTACCTGGGTGGCAACTTTCAGAGATCTGTGAACATGGACACCAAGATCCCTCTGCTCATCCACACTACCAAGTATTCGCCCATTAGCCCAGTACTCCATCTTCTTGTTATTCTTACCAAAGTGAATCACTTCACACTTAGCTACATCGAACTCCATTTGCCCAGCTCTGCAGCTTATCTATATCCCGCTGTAACCTGCCACATCCTTCCTCACTGTCAGCAACTCCACCGACTTTCGTATCATCCGCAACCTTGCTCACCCAACCTTCTAGACCCTCCTCCAGGTCATTTATAAAAATGACAAACAGCAATGGTTCCAAAACAGATTCTTGCGGAACACTGCTAGTAACTGCACTCCAAGATGAACCTTTACCATCAACTACTACCCTCTGTCTTCTTCCAGCCAGCCAATTCCTTAACCAAACCTCCAACTCACCCTTAATGCCATACCTCCGTATTTTTTGCAGTAGCCTACCATGGGGAACCTTATCAAACGCCTTACTAAAATCCATATACACCACATCTACCACTTTACCCTCGTCCACCTCCTTAGTCACCTTCTCAAAGAATTCAATAAGGTTTGTGAGGCATGACCTACCCTTCACAAAACCATGCTGACTATCCTTGATCACATTATTCCTATCCAGATGTTCATAAATCCTATCCCTTACAATTCTCTCTAAGACTTTGCCCACAACAGAGGTAAGACTCACCGGCCTATAGTTACTAGGGTTATCCCTACTCCCATTCTTGAACAAGGGAACCACATTTGTTATCCTCCAGTCTTCTGGCACTATTCCTGTAGACGACGAGGACATAAAAATCAAGGCCAATGGCTCTGCAATCTCCTCCCTTGCTTCCCAGAGAATCCTAGGATAAATGCCATCAGGCCCAGGGGACTTATCTACATTCACCCTTTCCAGAATTTCCAACACCTCTTCCCTACATATCTCAAAGCCATCCATTCTAATTAATTGTGACTCAGTATTCACATCGGCAACAATGTCCTGTTCCTGAGTGAATACTGACGAAAAGTATTCATTCAGTGTCTCCCCAATTTCTTCAGCCTCCACACGCAACTTCCCACTACTATCCTTGACTGGACCTATTCCTACTCTAGTCATCCTTATTCCTGACATACCTATAGAAAGCCTTTGGGTTTTCCCTAATCCTACCAACCAAGGACTTTTCATGTCCCCTCCTTGCTGCTCTTAGCTCTCTCTTTAGATCCTTCCTGGCTACCTTATAACTCTCAATCGCCCCAATTGAGCCTTCACGCCTCATCTTTACATAGGCCGCCCCCTTCCCTTTAACATGGGATTCCAATTCCTTATTAAAACACGGCTCCCTCACACAGCCCTTTCCTTCCTGCCTGACAGGTACATACTTATCAAGGACACTCAGTAGTTGCTCCTTGAACAAGCTCCACATATCAATTGCCCCCTTTTCTTGAAGCCTACTTTCCAAGCCACGCATCCTAAGTCATGCCTCACCGCATCATAATTTCCCTGCCCCCAGTGTGATTGGAGAAACTGAGGTTATTTTCCTCAGAGTGGAGGAGATTGAGAGGGCATGTGATTGAGATGTATAAAGTTATGACAGGGTTAGTTCAGCCAGACAGAAAAAAAACCATCTCCTTTTGATGTCAGAAACAATGACCTGGCGGTAAAGAGGGGATGTGAGGAAATGTTTTTCATTCAGAAGGTGGTGGGAATCTGGAATTTATTGCCTATAAGGGTACTGGAATCAGAAACCCTCATAACATATAAGAAATATTTAGATGTGCATTGCAACACCAAGGCATGCAAGGCAATCAGCCAAGTGCTGGAGAAGGGGATGAGAACATGCAGGTGGTTATTCTTGATGAGTACGGAGACAATGGGCTGAAGGACGTCGTTCTGTGCTGTAGATCTCTGTAAGTCTATAAAAGTTATCTAAGGAAATGATGTTTAAATAGGAAAAATATTATGCAGCAATTGTACAATGGTCTATTAGCGTCATACAAAAGGTAAATAGCTAAAATCTTTACCCCCGAGCAAGTGTGTACAAAGCTAGGGGGCATATATTTAAGGTGAGAGGGGAAAGATTTCAAAGGAATCAGAGGGACAACTTTTTCACACAGAGGGCAGTGTGTGTATGGAATGAGCTATCACAACAAGTGGTAGAGGTGGGTATAATTACAATATTTAAAAGACATTTGGACAGGGACATGAATCGGAAAGGTTTAGAGGGATAGAGATCAAACACAGGCAAATGGGATGATTAAATTTGGGATACCTGGTCAGCATGCATGAGCTGGACTGAAGGGTATGTTTCCATGCTATATGACTCTGTGCACTTCTACATACATGGTATAGCTGGAACTATGGGTTGTGATTGTAAAGGTTACAATTTCTTTTCATTCCAGGACTGAGCAGTAATCTCCCCTACCTGTACAGTTTGCTGTTGGTGTGTAGTAGAAGAGTTTAGAGTTGATACTCAGCCAGTTGGCTATGTCATGAACACATCTTCTGTAGCAATCAAGAGTCAAGAACTGGAGTCAAATCCGAAGCTTCTGCCTCAGAAGAAAGGACGTTACCCAGCGCTCTCCTACCTTTTTATATTAGCGTTGTGTCAAATCCTATCTGTGGTACTGAATCAGTTTTGGCGCAGATTCGCCAGCATGACACCAAGTCTTAAAATTATATGGACTGACTTGCACTCCTTTGGATTTAGAGTTTGAAATATTTAAGATGATAATAAAATTTGATAAGACAATAACAGAGAAAGTGTATTGTCTGCTGCAGAAATATAGAAATAGGGAACAAATTTTAAAATTAAAATTAGGCCATTCAAGTGAAATCAAAAAAGCACTCGCTTTAAATATAGGGGAATGGGGATATGGAACTTTCAACCCTGAGAGACTGTGAACAAGTGATTTATATGTTAATTCAACCTGAAAAACCTATTAACGAGCAAAATTTCTATAACAGCAATTTTTGACTTCCTGCATTTAATAAGCACACCTAGCCTCAATAAAGTTAATACAGCAAATTCCAGGTCAAAATCATTTAGCAGTTGGGAAACTCTAAACCACATATTATTTACTCCTGAAAAAAAAAATTAAAACAGCTGTAAAATAATTTGTAGATACATTTCTAATTCCTGATGTTTTTCTTAAGTTTATTTTATCTTCATGTCACTGAGCAACTTTCCTTGAGTCCTATAAGATTCTAATCATGTTGAGCATGTATCACTGAGCTTTCCTGTCACTCGTTCTTGTGCTGAGAATGCTCTTTTTCACCATGCAGCCTGTAACAATTATGCTTGGAAAATTCTTCAAGACAAATGTTATTTTCCAGTGCAATTATAAATAAAGGTTGTCAGAAACTTGTGCAATTCTAGAATCTTTCAGCTGCCTTCTGGTAAAGTGATCCAAACAGGCTGTGTTCCACCAACCAACCACCACAGCTCAGTGTATTAATCTGTGCCATGCCTACAGTCTACTTTCAAACATACTGTGGAGTAATTTTAATCGCGATACACTGAGTCGATGACTGCATTTAAGAAATCAAATGTTTTAATGTGCTGGTCGGTTACTTGATTGTGTTTTAAAATTAATGGCTATGAAAAGAAAACTGCAACATGCACAGATACTGACTTCATTTCACAAAGATCTTGCTGCTGATTGGAAACATTTTGAACTTATAACCTTCTGGCTTCTAGCTTCATCATTCAGTTTCTCAACTACATCCACTTTGTGACCTAACATGTCAAATGTGAGCTTTCTTTCTGGTCACCTGGTAAACTGCCACACAAAAATGCCTCATACTGCTGTAATTATAATGAAGAAAACATAGTGGAGAATCTGAACTTGAAACCCCTTTTCATTAATTCATCTTCCAGCCACTCAAGACATTTTCTGCCAGTAGTATTTGGTACTCTGTATGAGTATTCAAGTAATTACCTGGGAATTTTCACAACAAAAATACAGTTAACATAAAAGGTCAGAGTGAACAATCCATTCATGTACAAGTTGAAAGAAACCAATTTTTACAATTTCAGATTTGCCAGTCTCTATATGCTGATCTCAAGTCCTCTATGATTTCGAGTCTTTACATTTTTCTGTATCTTACACAGTCAAATAATTGTAGGTCCTATAAATCACAATAGAGAATCTTTATTCTGTACATTTGCTCCTGTTATGTATTACATACCAACATATGGATTGTCTGTATTTATAGACAAAGAGCAGATTGGATTTTGTTGGACCCCAGTCCAACACCGGCATCTCCGAATCAGATTGGCATAACAGTCTTGGTTACTTAGTACAGAGGCTTCAAAGCAACATAGCATATTATTTACATGCAAAAGATTAATGCATATTACACAGTTTGTGCTATGAAATATTTTCCTCACCACACATTTACTAAAAGTAACCTCTGCCTACAGCAAATTTTATTGAGTTATCTGGAATATGATCTTAAAAGCACTTGCCTTTACAGCAGATGATTGCATTATAAAGATGCTGATTCTTCCTTGCATTTCTGTGAGGAGAACCATATTAAGTGTATGAAGTGATGTTTCTACTCATTGATCAGTTACCCAGATAGGATTCAAGAATGTTCCCATTTCAAAGAAATAGATTCAATCAAGGCCACAGTCTACATGTTGAAGGTATGCCTTTGATGTGTGAATGGGGCCCGAGGACAACAAACAAGTTATTGCCTGCACTTAATAAGATGTCATGTGATAAATTGTGAATGGAGATTAACACACTACAATCACTAGTAAAGTGCCCATGTTCTGATGTGGTTCAGTGAGAAGATCATTGAGAAATCAGCAGAACATTATTGAGCCTAGGCCAAAAGTGTGAAAAAAACTCAACATTTCTGGCAGTACCTGTGAAGAGAGAAGCAGTTAACTTCAAAGAACAGCCATCTTGCACCCAAAGCATTAACTCTGTTTCTGCCTCTGTAAGTGGGACCAGCCCTGCTGAGTTTCTCTAGCACTTTCTGTTTTTAATTTCAGGTCTCCTGCATTCACAGCATTTTGCATTTATGGTTGAGCCTTGAGGGCTGTGCTGAGAATTCCTTCAACCAGGTGTTTACTAGAGCACTGCTACTTGTTCTATTTGGTGAATACAACTCACAAATACTGAATTCATTCATTCATTCAAAATCAATCATTATTTGACAAGACTTTGTGTGGCTAATTTTGGAGTGCTATGTACAATTCTGGTTGCCCTGCTATAGGAATGAATTTGTTAAACTAGAAAGAATGGAAAAAAATGCAAGGATTTTGCTGTGACTGGAAAGTTATAAGGAGGAGCTGGATAGGCTGGCATACTTTTCCCTGGAGTGTCAGAGGCTGAGGGGTGACTTTATAGATTTATGTAAATCATGAAGAGCAGAGATAAGTTTATAATCAAAATTCATTTCTGAGGGTAGGTGAGTCCAAAACTATAAGGCAAGGGTTTTAGTTGAGAGGGGAAAGATTTAGAAGAAACCTGAGAGACATCCCTTTCACACAGAGGGTAGTATGTGAATGGAATGTGCTGGCAGAGGCAGTGCTGGAAGCAGGCACAATTATAACATTTAAAAGGCATCTGGATGGGTATATGAATAAGAAGGTTTTAGAAGGATATGGGCCAAACCTATAGCAATTGGAAATAGTGAAGTTTGGAACACCTGGTTGGCATGGATCAGTTGGGCTGAAGGGTCTATGTTCATGCTGCATGACTCCATGACTGACTCTAAAATGCAAGTGACTATCTCCTGTTTGAAAGTACTACGACCTATGCTTCAAAATTAACCAATACTATTTTTCCAAGTAGAATCAGTGAGTTAAATCTGAGAGATTCTGGTCACTCCAATAGGGTCAGACTACTATTACTGTGGTCTTTGGGGTCCAAGCTCATGGTTTTCCAAGCCCATGTCCAATCAATGAAAAAAAACCATCCACCATTGCTTTACCTATGAATCCAGGCAATGATGAGGCTTTGTCTTGATCCTCATTAGTTTCAGTTTAACTGGAGCTCATTGATACTGCACATGGTTGAATGTCACCTTGATGTCAAGCGATGTCACATACTTCTGATCTCCTGTGCATAGTTTGAACAATGATCTGCCAAAAAGGTCTAACAGACAATTATCCTGGCAAAACCCAAACTGACCATCAATGATATGAATTAAGTAAAGCTCTAAATTGTTGAAGTGTCTTATACAAACACAGATCAGTCCCAAACATTTTAGAAACCAAGAAGTAGTCACTGTAGTAGTGTTGGTAACACAACAGCCAGTTTGCACAGTGCAAGCTTCTTCAAACAGTAAGGTAGTGAGGATCAAATGGTGTTGGCTGAGGAACAGATTTTGCCCTGGTCAATAGGGATAACTTCCCAGACCTTCAGAATAATGGCACCGAATAGTTAATTCACCTGAGAGGGAGAACAGGGTCGTCATTTAATGTTTCATCTGAAATAAGGGACTTTCAACATTCATTTGTGAAAATGGACAATGTAAAACACCAAACTCCAAGATGGCACAGGAACATGGTTTGAAAATTAATGGTTCCTCATGTGGCAAGTGTCTCCACACATTGAATTCTTTAATCAGGTGGGGGAGTGGTGTTGTGAAGACCCCTTCATTCCCCTACCTCATTTATATTTGTGACGGGAAAGTTGTCCCTTAAATAGACAATCAGTGCCCAATTAAGGGACTCATGCTTCTGCTGCTGGTATCTAACAGGCAGTGAGGTGGTGATTTCCATGTGGGAAGTCTGAAAAGCAAATCTAGAAGAGGTTCTGCTATTGTCACTGATTGAGGGGCCAAGTGTTGGGAAAGGGATGCCCGCTGGGAGCCACCACACTGCCCATCCTGCAGAAGCCCCTTCTCTGGTGACCCTACCCTAAGACCCCCTTGTTGCCATCATTCACCTCTGGTCGGTGTTCTTCACAGACCCTGGGCCTAAAGTTGAGCAAATTACCAGCAGCAGGCTCTGGTCACCCTCATGGAGCTGCCAAGCTATGCACGACTGCCAGTCTCTGACCAACTTCTCTTGAGAGGTTGGGGAAGGGAATGGGAAACCTGTGCCCTCAGCCCATTGGCCTCAAGGAGAGGACCATCCCTGCTAAGTCAAATGCCCGATTGGCACTTATTTCTGTGGGTTTTCCAAAAGTACCATTAAGTGGCAGGGACATTTTACTGACTATCCAGATGGTGGCAAGTCCCCTATAACCTACGGTTAACTGTGCCCACAGAAATACAAATATTTAAGTCTCACATGCAATATGTTTAAATGTTGAGGTAACTGGTTAATATGAATATATGTTATTTGACTCATAATATAACGAGAAGCATTCCATTTTTGCACTTTGAGATCACAATAGGTGGGAGGGTAAAATTCACATCACTTGGTGTTTGCAAAGTGCTGCGTACCTGGCATTGAGAACATGCTCAGTTTCGTTGGATTGCTCATGCAGGACTTGCATGAAGGGTTCTGGGATACTAGGCAATACTCTGATGATGAGAACTATGCCACACCCCAAGTAATCAGAATGTTTTTAGACAATTTAGAAAATTTCATTTGCTAACCTCAAATCTTGTAAGCTGGATCCCAGTGCACTGGAAGAAAGCAAACTCTACCAGAACCAAGTGGAAATGTCTCTACCATCACACAGTTTTGGCATTTGGGGAGAACGGTATGCAATTCTGGTCTCCTTCCTGTCAGAAGGATATTGTGAAACTTGAAAGGGTTCAGAAAAGATTTACAAGGATGTTGCCAGGGTTGGAGGATTTGAGCTATCGTGAGAGGTTGGATAGGCTGGGGCTGTTTTCCCTGGAGTGTCTGAGCCTGAGGGGTGACTTTATAGAGGTTTATAAAATCATGAATGGCATGGATAGGATAAATAGACAAAGTCTTTTCCCCGAGGTGGGGGAGT
This sequence comes from Hemiscyllium ocellatum, assembly GCF_020745735.1. Lineage (NCBI taxonomy): Eukaryota > Metazoa > Chordata > Chondrichthyes > Orectolobiformes > Hemiscylliidae > Hemiscyllium > Hemiscyllium ocellatum. The sequence continues at coordinate 78,836,917 of NC_083411.1, read as the reverse complement.
CCAGAACTAGAGGGCATAGGTTTAGGGTAGGAGCGGAAAGATATAAAAGAGACCTGAGGGGCAACTCTTTCACACAGAGGGTGGTTTGTGTATGGAATGACCTGCCAGAGGAAGTGGTGGGGGCTGGTATAATTGCAAAATTTAAAAGGCATCTGGATGGGTATATGAATAGGAAGGGTTTGGAGGGATATGGGCCGGGTGCTGGCAGGTGGGACCAGATTGGGTTGGGATATCTGGTCTGCATGGACAAGTTGGACTGAAGAGTCTGTTTCCGTGCTGTACATCTCTATGACTCTGTGACTCTAAGGCAATCTCCATGCAAAGTCAATCATTCTACCTGTCCTCCTGCAGTGTTGGAGATCAGTTATACAAAGCAAGACTTAATGGAATGTCATACAGGAGACAATATCAACCAGGACTATAAACTGCAGAAAATTCCTCCATCAAAGCAATGTGAGAATCTAACATTATGTTATTGAACTTAGTCTATGAGCATAGTGTTAAATGAAGGCTATTTATGTCTTGATTAACTTTTCCAACCAAATATTGTGACCAGGTTAAAAAGACACAAATAGGTAAATAAATGAATAAACATTTCCGTGGTCAAATCCAATCTTCTCCAGTCATGGCCAGTGGAATCATCTGTTAAGACATCCCCAGGCTTGACCAAGCCACATTTCTGGGCAGATAGACATTCCAGAATTTTCTTAATCACTTTTGAAAAAAAAGGTTGCAACGTTTGGTGAATGCCTTACAGAAATTTGATTCATGTACAATAGCTGCTCAGCTAGATAAACTGTGCAAGGTCTGGTTCAAACATGATTGGTTTGAAGCCATTTTCCTGCTCTTATGTTGTTTAGTTCTTAACTTCACCGACCTCTAGTCTGAGCTTTCTCCCATTTCTTACCAGCACCTGCTATTTATTATCTTGCTAAGTCTGTTTTCAGTCTGTGTAGTCAATTTACCATTCATTTCATGAACCTTAATCATCTTGAAATGCCTCGCATACTGAATGTTATGCAATGCCTGCTGAAAATTCAAGTAAATTATAACCACTGTGTGTTGCTCACATCTGCTGATTTACTGCTCTTCTGAATAAATTGCAGGAGAGTTGTGAGGCAGAACCCATTCCTTTAAACCTATCCTCTAAAACTGAACATTGATAGCTTCCCATAAAATGTTATGAAGCATTTCCTCTGCTGCCTGTATTAGACTAACTGGTGTATGGCTTTACAATTCAATCTTCATACTTTCTGAATATCACAATCATACCAATATTTAGCTTCAGCATTTATACTTACAAAATCCTTGAAATGTGAGTCAGAGCTGAACTTCTTCATTCATTTCTTTGAGGACTCGTGAGATGTCCAATGTGAAATATAACCTATTTATATGTTACCCTTCAAGAGCTGTTGATTAGTCAAATATGTTTGCCGTAGGAACACTTACCTTTCATCAGTTAGTTCATTGGCCACGCAGGTTATTGAAGCTGCCAAATCTCTGCCCAACTACCACATGATAATTAGTTCTTATTGTTACCAATGACACAACAGCGACCAGAAAAAATATGAATGTCTGAAAATGTGAGCAAGAAGTGACTGGAAGCTAGGGAGTTGCAAACATCAGGTATAACTATAATACATTTATCACTAACCCATCTCCTCCTAAATCTCTGGCCTTACAAATGCAGATGTCCTTGTCACTTCACTCTTCTCAGAATGCAGCCTCTTCAGACCTGGAAGAATGTTGAGTCTCTCCCTTGACAGTTGTTGGCCCTGGTTCAGATCTGTGGATCTTTCTCCACTGGAGGATCGTGGATCATTAAGATATCCTTCATGGAGTATGTCTTTCTCTGTAGATTTTGTCATTGGTCCAATACCTTATCTTGGGGACCTTTAATTTCCTAAATTCCCTTTGTTTAGGATCTCCTTTCTGCAACTCAGGCAGCTGGCCCATGACATCCACTAGTGGACTCTTCATCTCATTAATCTCCATATTGGAAGACAGCTGCACTGTGGAAGTAGATTTTTTTTTTCCCTTGTAATGGCCTGGATTTCCTCATTGGTACTAATTGGAAGAGATAACCTCTTTTTGCAGTATCCTAGATGTTTAGACAAGACAATTTATTCTTCCTGACCAGGTCCTGAATCTATTTGCAACAGTTCATGTTCCATGGTGTAATACACAATTTATGTCAAATTGTTGAGCAAGTTGGAAATCTTCAGTCATTTGTAATGGTTGCTTCATTGGTGAAGCCAATGTTTTCAGACATAGTTGTGTTACTAAAAGACTAGCTGCACACTCAGCACTATGTCTGTCATTGGCATTGATTATTCTACTTTATCAAATTGTTGTGCTGTCCGGACACATTACGGATTTGTCAATTAGCTGAAGTGGGTGAGACAATTTGCTTTCAGTATATGTTTGTTCAGAAAACTTTGCTGGGTTTTGTCCTCTGATCTGCCTGTAGTGATGACAGAAGTAGATTTAAAATCCCACAGCAGTGATTGTAACAAGGTTAACCAGGTGGACCTTTTAGAATATGAGTTCATTGTTGGGCTGTTAATCTGGTCCAATCAGGAAGCCCTGTCTGAGAGAGATAAGCAGGAGTGTCAGTTATTCTGTCACTCTGAGAGCTGGCTGTGAGGGAGCTGGATCAGTGTCAAGGACTTGCCAAATGTAAATAAAGGGTGACTTGGTGATGGCATCATGGCCTCTGCGGAGTCATTTCGATAAGAATCCTGTGTCATCTCGAACTTGACAAAGCATTACAAAATCTTGAAAATCCTACCAAAACCAAAGTGTTCCTTTGTATCCTTTCCAATATGTCTTCCTAAAGGAAAGCTGGAATAATAGAACTTCTATTTTACACACGTAAGTCATCCACAATTGTGAAATGCTGCTGTTGCCTAAAGGATGTATCCTCAAGCAACTGAGTGGACTTTTGATCTGGCCATCCTTTCCCATTGTATTGGAAACTGGCAGCTCAGTGATGGTCATTGTTTCACGGTGTAACAGATGTTTTGGTGTTTCTTTTGTTTTGCTGGCCATTGTTTCTTCTTGGCCGCTAGAAACATTTCTTCTATAGCGTTACAAGTAATATTCAATAGATTCTCTCACCTTCTAGGGAACAACCGTGGAAACCCAACGAATTTTTCTCTTGGTTTCCTTTGACCAGTTTATCAGCTCTGATTTACTATTTGACCAATTCTTTCCTTAGAACTGATGGGAGATTGTTTACGCTCTTTAGCAAGTTGAGGTGCAAACAAGTCTGCTGTCCTGAAAGTGAGGAGTGGTGACTGTGAGCTATGTAACTATTCCCAACTCTATGCTCCTTGTGTTGATCCTCTCGCCAGACCAAGGTGGACTGGACAGAGATCACAGTAGAGGTTAGCAAAGGTGGAGGTTCTCCCAAAATCATGGGTGTTGGAAACATGGTCAATGACCTCCTTTAATCCACTGGGATGATGTCATGGTGTGGTGGTATTGCCTCTTATGTAGGCTTTGGGTTATATATTTATGCAGGTGAGAAGCTAGGCTAGATGGGTGAATGCATGCTCAACCACCGGACTCCATTGCAATTAAGACTAAAGCATGAGATAGTTTGGTTTAAGTGAGGGATTGGTAAGTGCAGAGGTGATCTGGGCAGACAAGGGGATTAGTTGACATTTGTCAATTGATATAAATCTCATCTCCCTGCAAGACAAGCAGACGCATAATTAAAAGGAAAGGATGAAGACTACTTGAGCTACACCTAATTTCTCATCCCTGTCAAATTAAGCAGCCTTACATTTGCTGGGGAAAAGGGACCTGATCTGATATAGATGGTGAGGGAATGTCAATATAGCCAACTGAGAATGTAGCCAACACTGGTGCTATTAGAGAGGGAGTCAGGACTGCTGTGCTGGTAAACACTGTAGAATCTTTATGTGTTGTTTTTTGTTTTCCTTTATTGTCCCTGCAAACCATACCTTAAGACTCAATCGCTGGAGACTGAAGACTGGACTTCTGAGCATGACAACATTGGTGACCCAGAGGCTGTATTGATACCTGTTGTTCCTTCCACCTGCTCACCTACCCACCCAGATCACGGAAGGGCCAATTTAAAATGAGAGACACAAGGTGGTGGGCAGAGCACAGCAATGTCCTAGCAGTTGAGGGAACCAAGTCAGCTAAGGTGCCAGAACTCAGAAAGCTGCTAAGGATCAAACCCTGTGAAGCATCAAATAGAGAATGAGTCACTGGTCAAGGCCACAACAAGATTGCTGCAAAAAGTTGGGGAAGCATATCTTCAGCATGCCAGGTTTTATGTACAGCTTTGTACAGAGTATGGAGGAATCAATACTGTTGTGGTTCTGATCGCCGAGCTGGGAATTTGTGTTGCAGACATTTCATCCCCTGTCTAGATGACATCCTCAGTGCTTGGGAGCCTCCTGTGAAGCGCTTCTGTGATCTTTCCTCCGGCATTTGTAGTGATTTGAATCTGCCGCTTCCGGTTGTCAGTTCCAGCTGTCCGTTGCAGAGGTCGGTATATTGGGTCCAGGTCGATGTGCTTATTGATTGAACTTGTGGATGAGTGCCATGCCTCTAGGAATTCCCTGACTGTTCTGTTTGGCTTGACCTATAACAGTCGTGTTGTCCCAGTCAAATTCATGTTGCTTGTCATCTGCGTGTGTGGCTACTAAGGATAGCTGGTCATGTCGTTTCGTGGCTAGTTGGTGTTCATGGATGCAGATCGTTAGCTGTCTTCCTGTTTGCCCTATGTAGTGTTTTGTGCAGTCCTTGCATGGGATTTTGTACACTACGTTGGTTTTGCTCATGCTGGGTATCGGGTCCTTCGTCCTGGTTCGGAAATGTTCCTGATGTATGGTAGTGTGGCTAGTCCTTTAGGTTGCAGCATGTCCTCGTTCCGTTGTCTTTCCCTTAGGCTTCTGTTGATGAAATTGCGTGGGTATCCATTTTTGGCGAATACATTGTATAGGAATCACATACTTACTGTGATCCAAACAATGGAAGGCATGGTTTTATCCATTGGAGGGAATGGTGACCATCATGATCAGCAAGTTGAAACATTCAACCCAAATGAGCCCTGAACTGCATTCCATCTTTCTGGCCTTCATCCCCTTACAGCATTGACATGAAAAGAGGAGTCCGACGCACCTTAACCTTGTTCCAGTTGCCCCCCTCATCGGGGCAACAGAGAACTGTCATTGCAAACCTTGATAGAGGATGGGCATGTGTCGGCTGCTGGGTACGCCATCTCAGGAGCTCCCAGGTGAGAGGTCTCTCCTTATACCTACTGTCGTTAACCCCATTGACACTGGCAGGCACGTCTAAGGAGATTGCCCTGCATCCATGCAGGATATCATTCAGTAGAACAAAAACCTCAAGGTTCTGAAGCTACATTGGATACAAAATAAAATCATTGCAGACAATGGGTCATCACACTCAACAGCCAATCTCCACCTCAGGTGCTGTTGTTGAGTACATATCAAGATGCAAGGGCAGAAAAAGGAAAATTAAGAATTTCTGACAGCACAGAGGTGGCATGGAAGATTTTGCAAAATTCACTTTGTCACATTTTATGTTTTTGCTTTACTCATTATCCTTTCATGGATTTGATTAGTCAGAGTCCTAACTATACTGACATGCCATATGGTTATCGTCATTGATAGCTGCAGAGGAATGTTAGCTATTTCATTCATTGCGTTGATGACTAAGATTTTGTGTGTTTGTGATCAGGCTTTAATTTAATGTTCAAGTACTATTCATTTAGATGTGTACAATGTGGAGGAAGATGTGAATTCTGCAGACTCTCCATTACCTGTGGTGTTAAGGAGATTTACTGAGATTATATTGACCAGGGACAATTGATCGGCCTTATGTAAAATCAATGAGAAGAAACAATGTGGCAGGTTCTTAGATTCCTCTCACTGCTTGTTGTAATCCAGCTGCTGCCTCCGTGCTCCAGGGTTATACCATTCTGTACCAGGTGTGCGTGGTCGATGCCCAGCTCCCTTGCTTTTCTAGTTGGCAGAGGATGAAAGCTCAGGAGTAGTTCCTGCAGGAGTAGTTCCGAGGCACAAGATGAGGCGTTCTTCCTCCAGTCTGGTGGTGAGAGAGCGGCGGTGAAGGAGGCCCAGGACCTCCATGTCCTTGGCAGAGTGGGAGGGGGAATTGAAATGTTGGGCCACAGGGCAGTGTGGTTGATTGGTGTGGGTGTCGCGGAGATGTTCCCTAAAGCGCTCTGCTAGGAGGCGTCCAGTCTCCTCAATGTAGGGGAGACCGCATCAGAAGCAACGGGTGCAATAAATGATATTAGTGGATGTGCAGGTACAACTTTGATGGATGTGGAAGGCTCCTTTAGGGCCTTGGATGGAGGTGAGGGAGGAGGTATAGGCACAGGTTTTGCAGTTCCTGCGGTGGCAGGGGAAGGTGCCAGGATGCGAGGGTGGGTTGTAGGGGGGCGTGGACCTGACCAGGTAGTCACAGAGGGAACGGTCTTTGCGGAAGGCGGAAAGGGATGGGGAGGGAAATATATCCCTGATTGTGGGGTCTTTTTGGAAGTGGCAGAAATGTCGGCAGATGATTTGGTTTATGCGAAGGGTGGAAAGTGAGCACCAGGGGCGTTCTGTCCTTGTTACGGTTGGAGGGGTGGCGTCTGAGGGTGGAGGTGCGGGATGTGGATGAGATGCGTTGGAGGGCATCTTTAACCACGTGGGAAGGAAATTGCGGTCTCTAAGGGCGGCACGGTGGCACAGTGGTTAGCACTGCTGCCTCACAGCGCCAGGGACCTGGGTTCGATTCCCGCCTCAGGCGACTGACTGTGTGGAGTTTGCACGTTCTCCCCGTGTCTGCGTGGGTTTCCTCCGGGTGCTCCGGTTTCCTCCCACAGTCCAAAGATGTGCGGGTCAGGTGAATTGGCCATGCTAAATTGCCCGTAGTGTTAGGTAAGGGGTATATGTAGGGGTATGGGTGGGTTGCGCTTCGGCGGGTCGGTGTGGACTTGTTGGGCCGAAGGGCCTGTTTCCACACTGTAAGTCTAATCTAATCTAATCTAAAGGAGGAGGCCATCTGGTGTGTTCTGTGATGGAACTGGTCCTCCTGGGAGCAGATACGGTGGAGATGGAGGAATTGGGAATACGGGATGGCATTTTTGCAAGAGGTAGGGTGGGAAGAGGTGTAATCCAGATAGCTGTGGGAGTCGGTGGGTTTGTAAAAAATGTCAGTGACAAGTCGGTCATCATTAATGGAGATGGAAAGGTCCAGGAAGGGGAGGGAGGTGTCAGAGATGGTCCAGGTAAATTTAAGGTCAGGGTGGAATGTGTTGGTGAAGTTGATGAACTCTCAATCTCCTCGTGGGAGCATGAGGTGGCGCCAATGCAGTCATCAATGTAGCGGAGGAAGAGGTGGGGAGTGGTGCTGGTGTAATTATGGAAGATCGACTGTTCTATGTAGCCAACAAAGAGACAGGCATAGCTGGGGCCCATACGTGTGTCCATGGCTAACCCTTTGGTCTGGAGGAAGTGGGAGGATTTGAAGGAGAAATTGTTAAGGATGAGGACCAGTTCGGCCAAACGAATGAGAGTGTCGGTGGAAGGGTACTGTTGGGGACGTCGGGAGAGAAAAAAACAGCCATGTCAGTCCCTCAGGTGTGGGTAAATGTCACGTGTACTTGATTGTCCCTTCCACTCCTGGCCTATTTCTTCATGTCCTGAGCAACCTTCAGAATCTTCAGTGTTCATCGACTCTTTGTGAGATTCATTGAATCTACCCTTACCTGAGGCAGAGTGATGCTACTCCCCTGTCTTTGTGCTAAAAGGCTTTGTTGTCTTGCACGGCCACATTGTGCAGTGAGCAACATACAATCACTATCCATGAAGCACTGTTTGATACATAATTCATTGCCCCTCTGGACCTACCAAAAAATATTTTTAAGCCCCTATTTTCTGTCTGCCACTGGCTGTGCTGAAGGTGAGGGTTGTATTGTAGCACTGCCTCACTGCCTCACTGTTCTCATCAATCATGGCCAGAGAGGATAACCCTTGTTACACAGGATCCAGCCATTAATCTGAGTTGACTGCGTGAAAACCTCAGGAAACTACCAGCCCCACATGATTTATGAATGTTGAGAGCTCAGTGGGAAAGGAGCTGCTTAATTCTTCATCTGTGGTCACAAACCAATTGTGCTTTCAGCTTGGAATCCTTTGTAGTTCCCATATGCTGTTGACTGTTCCCAGCAAGCTCTGATGTAAACATGAGTGCTGTCAATTATATCAGATGAAGTGTATTCATCTGACCAACTGGTAGTCATCACCTGTGGTGAACCTGTGAACTCACTGGGAGGGTGGAAAAGGAGATTGGTCACCTTTTTGGATGCAACTTGTGTGCCGCCTACAAATGCCACACATGCTGTCCATGGGACAGCCATGGAGGCAGGAAGTTGTTACTACATGTCACTTTGGAGGCTACTGGCATGGGTTTTTCATTCATCCACATGGCTGTAGACCTTACTGCACAATTTCTGGGACACCCTGAAGCTTCTTGTTACTATTGTCTCTCAGGTGTCCAGAGATAGTTTGTTCGTGATGTTGTGTTCCTGTGCTCTCCCTGAATGGGTTTCTCCTAACTTCCTCCCCAACCCCCTCAGTGTTGCCTGTTCCTGGCCTTGCGGATTCAGTTGTTGACCATGAGAGCCCCCCTCTGTTATATTCTCATCCACTGCTTCTGAGATTGTTGGATGATTGCTTTTAAAAGACAAATACATAGTTGATCAAGTGAACAACAAGAAAGAAAGCAGACAGTGATTTGAGAATCTGGATATTAATGGCTATTGTCAATTTAATTTCTGAGCACTTGAAATTTTGTCCACTGTTAAATTCTAAGCACCCTACACTGGCCTCCTATCATGTGGAAATGCAATCCTGTTTGCTATAAGTCAGTTTTTAAAAAGTACATCTGCTGTAAGAGTGACTCACAGCGTATAAACTATGACCCGCTATCCTCCCACTTCAGTTTCAACTTTGTTCCCACCAGCCCTGACCATCCTAACATCACTCTGCAACTTTCCCCTGTTAATCTTGAACTCTCCCAACAATAATTTGGGACCCTTTTGTTGTGTAAGTGTACTTGCCATTTCTCCCAACCCAAGCCTGTTTGAATTCCTCCACTGTTCCCAGACTCTCCCTGCATCACCCCTTGAGTTGTCATTAGATTTCACACACTGACCTGTGAGATCTTTGTTTATACCTCAGGCTGGACCTTTATACCAAGTTTATACCTTGGACTGTGAACCTTTGTTCTGCCAGCCAGCCTTTTGCCAGTCTTTATACATTGGACCCACATGTGGGCTATAGAGACCATTTAGGCTCCTCTTGTTGCTTATCAACATGGCTGCACCGAGCTCACCCATCACACCCAGGATGCCAAGTTTCTCACCATAAATCTCTGTACCCCGAGTCCATGCTCTGATCTCCCTCGCCACCATCTTCCTTTCCTTCATACCCATTCCCAAAACCCTCAGACTTAGCCTCATCGGTTGTAAGACTCCATGCAAGCTGGCATTTATCTGCTGCTCTCCCTTCTGCAATGTGACACAGGGTTGTGGCAGTGAGAAAGGGATTTACTCAGTGCACGTCTGAGGGAGGCAGGGAACTTCTTCAAAGGGAGTCCTGAAGAAGGGCTACACTTGAAACATCGATTTCTCCACCTTTTGATGCTGCCTGGTTTGCTGCATTCTTCCAGCCTCCTGCTTGTCTATTTAGCTCACTCTTCTATGGCAGAGTTCAAAAAATACAATCACTCCTCTCTGTCACAGTGACACAAAACTGATGGGTGTAACCCCTTAAAATAAGCAGGAACTGAGTTCCTGTATGCTGCTGACCTCATCTGAAATGTAGGACTTAATTTCACAAAATTTTAATACAATAACTCTTCATGGTATGCAAGTAAGAATGACTCTCAACAGGACAGCATGAATCCCCTTCCCGCTATTGCCAGTTCACAAACTTAATTTTCATTCTGAAGGCACCATTGTGATTATGAAATTTCAATTTCTGACTGAATTGCTCACCCCCCTCTCCATGTTTCCCACTCCCAGTGTTTTCATTAATTTTGTTTTCTTTTTATTTGAATGTGAGATATTAGTGTCGCTGGCTCAGCCAGCATTCATTACCCAATTCTAACAGCCCAGGCGACAGGCAAGAATCAACCACTTTACTGTGGGTCTGGAGTTACATGCAAAGACAATGGTGGAAGGGTCACGTCACAGGAAGAGTAACTCAGATACACAAGACGCACCCATATCAGATTCTGAAATTTGAATTCAATTTAAAAGTCTGGAATTAAAAGCTAACCAAACAGTCATGCAGCCATTGTCAATTGTCATAAAAACCCATCTGGCTCACTGATATCCTTTATAGAATAGTATTTACCATACTTAGTTAGTCTGCACCACGTTTCACTCCAGACCTACTACAATGTACCTGACTCTTGACTGCTGTCTGGGCAATTAGGAATTGGCAATAAATATAGGCCAGTGAAATTACAGGGAAAGCCGGCAGATTTCCATCCCTAAAGGTTATTAGTGAACGGTTAGTTTACCCCAAGGTTACCACAGGAAGTTTGGTATTATTATCCTTGGAGCAAAAGAGATTGAGGACAGGTTTAATGGAAATTTGTAAGATTATAACAGACTTGGACAAGGTAGCTGAGGAAGTATTCTGTCCAGTGGATGATGAAATAAGGATAAAGGAATTGTTTTGTGCAGCAAGTGATGTGGAGGTGCCGGTGTTGGACCGGGGTGGACATAATCAGAAGTCACACAACACCAGGTTACAGTCCAACAGGTTTATTTGAAATCACAAGCTTTTGGAGCACTGCCCCTTCATCCAGTGAACTTGGTGTCATGTGACTTCTGACTTTGTTCACCTGATGAAGGGGCAACGTGATTTCAAATAAACCTGTTGGACTATAACCTGGTGTCATGTGACTTCTGACCTCAGGCAGCAAGTGTTATTGATCTGAAAACTGCAATCTGTGAAGGTGGTGAAAGTGGAAATAATCAATGATTTCGAACAGAAATCAACAGACTCTTCAAGAAAATAAATTTGAAGGGATGTGAAAATCAAGTGGAGGTGTCAAAATGATTGGACTGCTCTGTAGCCAACTGGCATGGAAATAAAGGGCCTTCTGAACAGTGATGCTTTGATTCCATGAAGAATATTGTGAAATTACACGGTGGAGTGCTCATGTGTGAACACTTAATCCATGCCCAAAAACTACATTTAACATTAGCTCTATTGAAAAAGCTTGAGAAACAATATATAAAGTGTCTTGGTTCATTGCAGCTTAACTTGAGGGTTAAAATTATTTTTAAACAAAATGCTATTTAGTGACCTAAATTTCTACGGAAATAGTGCCACAACACAGAAAGATTTAAGTGATATCCTGCATCATATCAACTTTCACGCAACTGCTTATCATTACTGTTGTTTGATATATTGGGGAGGTTTCGAAAGTCTTTGAATTTAGAATCAGAATTAGCTTTATTGTCACATGCACTCGACTGAGTACAGTGAAAAGTGTACAAGTCGCCTCTTATGGCACCATCTTAGGTACAAAGGTACAGCTTTCTTAGTTACACTTCTTAGGAATAAATTATAAAACGGTGAAAAAAAATTCAGAACAACGGTCTTCTGACCCAGTCCGTGTTGGCACCTGGCCACCAGTCCGCAGCAGGGCCTTGACTCCAATCCGTGCTTGGCTTCACCTCAGGTTTTATGAGACCGGGAGATCATCTTAGTGCAATGAAGTTGAATAATAAACTTGCAGGCAAACTGGAAATGGGGTTATACCTGCCAGTTTCCTGGATCATGCACCTGACATTAAAAACAAAAATGCTAAAAGGCTGTTAGCCCCACCCACAGCTGCTGGCATTAAAAGCATGAATTTCTGCTACACTGCAGCATTGACACTTTCAGGGAGTGCTGAAGCAAGCACACTGTTCCTCATGTTCCCAGTAAATTCTATTAGTTGGAACTATGGATCTTAAAAGTACCTTCTGTGTGGATTACACAGGATCAGTGCTTCAGGTAATTGTTTCTTGATTTCCTTTTTACTTGCCTGCTGATGCATCGGTTTCTGTCCACTTTGAAAAGTGAAAATTTGTTCGGACAGCTCATGACAAAGAGACAGTCAATTCTCTACTGAACATTGTCAATGCCTTAGTTCTTGTTTTCTCTGTATTTCCTCTAGAATGTATTCAATGTCATTTATTTTGTTTAAGTTTGTACACAATGTGTTTTACAAAGAAAATTCAACACTAAAGATGTTGTCTAAAACTAAGCTACTATTATCTTGCTATTTTCCATCTCAAATGTCTGCACTCTGTTGTGGGGAGAGTGGGGAGCAAGGGATAGCGCAGTTTAGAGGAGCATTAAGAATAAATGTACATATATAATTGGTGTTTTGATTAAACATAAAGATTTGCAGGTTGCTTGCTAATCATCATAAACAGTGAATCCATTTTGCTGGAGTATATGTCAATGCTGAAATTCATGAAGTTCAATGAATCGTATGAATAGAGTAGGTTGGTCTTTCATTGGATAAGACAACTCAGAAATGAAATAAAATACCTGCGTCAGAAAATGTGGCTGTTAATTTCTATGAATCCTATGACTTGAGTTGAGTTTTAACCTTCTGAAAGAGACTACATCTTTAATAATAACAAAATGTGTGGAAAAGGTAAGGTGCAAAATTGGTGATTGGATTCAAAATTTGAAGCAATCAGCTAACATGACATAAACAAACATTCTTATCTGGCAACATAAGGTTTTTACCATCAGCTGGCTGTAGGAGTAAATGTTCAGTGTCTATAAGCATTTCTTCACAGACTTGTTATTTGTTTCAAGCCTCTTATCTTCAAGATGGCACAGATTATTAATTTTCACCCACAAAGATATTTCAGCTTTTTACTTCATTTCACATTTTCTACACAGAGTTAATACTAAATTTGTTGAGTTATTTGCATGGTAAATATTTACTTCACATTGTTTATGTGCAGCGAAACCCTGTTATAACACATTCCTTTGCCAAAAAAAATCTGTAAGCATTCCTATAATGAAACTTCACTATTTGGAATATAAAAAACAGGAAACACTCAGCAGGCCAAGTAGCAGCTGTATTTTGCTTTTGTTGTACAGTTTGTAAAGTTAAATCACAGTCATTGTTTGAAAGTACACTATCCTTTCCTACTACCATTTAAAATAAATCACGATTCGTCATTTAAATAAATTTGGGCTATGTCAATCTCTCTGGTCTGATTATAGCATGAAGAAATGTTGTAGGAATAAGGAGAAAAATCATTTCTACCTGAATGTTTCACTTTTTTTCAGTCATCAAAGGATAGACAATCTTGAAGATGATTTATATTCCTAGTAAAACAACTCTTAAACTTTCAAGTTAACTTGGTTGTCTGGACAGGAGCTAAACAGTCCCAAATCATGCTGATAAGCAACTCTTAGTCCTGGATAGTAACAAACTGTGACTGGATACCAATTGATGCTCACAGTGCCCCCAACCATACATTTCTTCAGACTTTATTCAAGAAGATTCCTGGGCCAGGCTTTTCCAGGTTCTTTGAAGACAGGTTTGGAGGCAGGAATATTCGCAAGGTGGCATGGAAACCACTCACTCACTGTGATTGTGTCATTTTGCCAAAGGGGGAAAAAATGACAAATTGTGCCCGACTCACTCTTTGGTGAAGAGTGAACTACTTTTCCCACTCCACTAGCACTTTATCATTGGGTGTAGTTATCCATCATATAGTGAGATGACTGAATAAACCTGCTGACCTCCCTGTTGTCTCTAGGGTGGTGGTTCAAGGATAATGGTATTGAGATGGCTTTTGTTAGCGATCAGAAACTTGGCATTCACATGTTGCCTGCATCTTTTCATTTACGTCAATAAAATGATGGGATATTTCCCAATCACATGGATGAGTGACACTCCCACATCAATCAAGAAGCTTGACACCATCCAGGATAAAACAGTTCACTTGACTGGCATCCTATCTAATGTCTTCAAAATTTGCTCCTTTCATTATCATCACGCAGTAGCAGCAATGTTTACCACCTACAATATACACTGCAGCAACTTACCAAGGCTCCATCAACTGCAGCTTTCAAACCTGATACCTCTACTATCTAGAAGTTCAAGGGCAGTAGACACATGGTAGGATTGGTACCCTATCAGTTCCCCTCCAAACCATTCACCACAAGGATATGGAAATGCATGGCTTCAGTGCAACTGGGCCAAGAACCTGGACCTCCCTCCCCAATGTTGGCACAGTGCCTCGGTGGTTAGCACTGCCGCCCCACAGCATCAGGGACCCGAGTTCAATTTCACCTTCAGCCAAATGTCTATGTGGAGTTTACAAAATCTCCCTGTGCCTGCATGGGTTTCTACTGGGTGTTCTGGTTTCCTCCCACTGTCCAAAGATGTGCAGGACTCAATGGGCCAAATAGCCTGCTTCCACACTGTAGGGATTCAATGATTTAGATTTAGATTTAGATTACTTACAGTGTGGAAACAGGCCCTTCGGCCCAACAAGTCCACATCGGCCCACCCATACCCCTACATTTACCCCTGCCCCTAACACTACGGGCAATTTAGCATGGCCAATTCACCTAACCTGCACATCTTTGGACTGTGGGAGGAAACTGGAGCAACCGGAGGAAACCCACGCAGATACAGGGAGAACGTGCAAACTCCACACAGTCAGTTGCCTGAGGCGGGAATTGAACCCGGTCTCTGGCGCATGTGAGGCAGCAGTGCTAACCACTGTGCCACCGTGCCGCCCATACTGTGCCACCGTGCCGCCATTGAAGATGTACGTACTCTATCTATATGGTTCAAGAAAACAGGTCATCACTAATCTCCTTCAAGACAATTAGTAGTAGGGAATATATGCCAACTTAGCCAACAATATTTACATCCTGTAAATGAATGTCAAGACATGCTTTAGCAGATGCTCGACTATTCATTTGAGAGCAAAGAAGCTGATGAGCAAATTTTTGTGAGTTTGCATAGTTTACAATGATTTCCACAAATCTGTCGTTCAGTGTAGTTGGTTCACAATCATGTTTACACTCCATGTGAGATTCCTTTCTTCATTCCATCCTAACAACGTTTGTACATGTTACTTCACTGCCCCAGCTATTAACAGATTTTTTTTTCAGTTTAATTTATAGAGGCATTCTGGTGAAATCACCATATCGTATAGATTTATCGAGGAATTTGAAATCGAAGGATAGAATTCAATCAAATTTTAGCAATTGAATGTCTGCTCTTTTCTTTGTACTTTATATTAAGAATGTTTTTTGAGAGATTTACTGGAAGGTTCATAACTTTCTAATACTTAAAATGATTTACTTTAATATGCAAGTGTTGAATTTGTCCTGAAGGAAAAACAGATTGTGTTTGTTCTATTATTTCACAGTTCTCAGAAATGCACCACACCTGTAAGACAGCTAGTAACCGTATGACGGTCTAGTCTAACAGGTTTCCATTTTATTTTCTGTTCATTTGTCAAGTTTCGGTCAGCAAGTTAATCAGTTAGTTTGTCAGCTACTCAACTGTCTCCGAAATTAAGTATTAATCAAAGTAAGCATAGTACCCAGAGTCTTAATAAGTATATAGTTGGTTACTAATAAACTTCGAGAAACCTTTCTCATTAAGAACCCAAAACTCTGCAGTGTATGTTATGTGGCTAACATATAGAAAACCATGTCACCTCACGGTGGCAGCAAGTAGCACTGGAAGCTAGTCACAGCAAGTTGGAACCAAAAGCCAGAAGGTAGATAACCTAGAGAGGCAGTCATGAAATTATTTTCCTAACAATTGCACATCATTTGTGCAAGTTCAGAGCTAAATTTCACGTGTAACAACCAAGGCTTCAGTTGCAAGTGCACTGATGAACAGCAACCATGATGGAGTAATAGTTGTCAGTACATTTACTTGCTATTTTAAAAATAGGAGGCTACAGTGTGCCAATTTAAAAAGAAACTTGGTGGCTTATAAGAGGTCCAGGACAGCTCTAATTCAGCAAGTAATTTCTAGATGAAGTATAGTTTAAAAGAGTTTTAAAAAAACACTCTTACGATCAGTAGGTCTTACCTATTTCCAGTAACCAAGCGATTCTGCTACTTTGTGTTCTTGAAATGGCATGGACACGGAAAAAAGCATGATACATCTTTTAGCATGGGCACTACCCTTTCGTAACTGCTCAGGTATCACTTTGAATAAAGGGGACAAACATAGCAACAAGGAGACAGAAAGAGAGAAGCCAACACAAAATGATTTATAGTATAGTACAGCTCCTTTGGATATTGGCAATTGTTAAAGTGTGCGACACAGTACATTAAGTATGGAAAGCAAATATTCAAACATGGAATGGCATTCCAGTGACAATCTTTCAAAATTTCAGGTATCCAAACAAAGAGTGAATCTTCACCTCTGAGGTAAACAGATAACTATTAAAGAAAGACATGCTGTCCAGTGCCTTCCTAATTTGGGAATTGAAGGATAGAGGAGAAGAACATCCTGTGTTACTGCTAGTGATGACCACAAAGGGTCTAAAGTTTAGAAGATCAATTTAAGATCTGAGTTAACCTCAGGATTCAGAGGCTTGAGCTATAGCTATCTGGCCAACGGCCAGATATACATGTTGATCTATTCTTTGGAGATGTCATGCAAAGATATGCAATGTGATTTCAACTTTGCTGTCAGCTAAAAGGCTGAAGGAACTCATCTTTATATCGATATCTATCAAATCTTTCTGCAAAGCACTTCTGGATAAACATAAAGATAGATCATTGACACATTGAAGAATTTGTAGCAACACAGCAACATTTGCAGACAGTTGACTGTGACAACTATTGAGCTGTCAATATAATCAGTATGTCATTCTTCTATGATGAATTGCTTGCATCTTCCAACAAAACAGATTGCAGGATTTTGTGATTCATGCAAATTATGTTCAACAAGACAATATTGGGACCAAATGTGCAGGATATCCAAGTGTTTGTAAAAATACAAAATGCAATATAATTCTCCATAACAGTAAATGAAGAATACTCAACTGAGGAACAATGCCAATGATGGGTTAAAACTTCCAAATCTGGCGTGTACATATTTCAAAAAAGTCCACGAGTTAAACACTGTATCTTTCTTTTTTTGGTTATGTGCAAGATGAATCGAGTTTTTTGGAAGGTCTTTTGCAACAAGGCCAAGTGAGATTTCCTACAATATCCTACTAAACTCACATCATTAACTATCTTCCCTCTTGGCATCTTTAACATATGATTCCAGCCTTGCTACAATTTGCTACTGCATATGGCAGATGTAGAAATTGGCATCCCATTTTGTGGACAGGGACCTGGAGTCATGCCAGCTGGGGTGATGTAAACACAGAACTTCCTTCTCCACCAGGACAAACAAGTGGAGGAGCCATGATACCAAACAATGCCAATGCTATTCAGGTGAAAGCAGTCTCAACTACTGAGGAAAGTGCACAGCACTGTAGGAAAAAGACCAAAGGCCTTCTCCACTTTGCTGATGTCACTGCCACCATCTTCTCTCCAATAACTCATACGCACTTGATCTATGCTACTGTTGCCACATCCGAGGTTAATGCTCTACCACTCATTATTATATACAACACCTTCTCTCACTTGTTATCACCACTCCAACGCCTAATACCACAGCATGTTATCTATCCTACCTACTTATTTGCTTGGTACACCACTCCTTGTGTTTGGAAAGTAACAGCTATGCCAACCACTTTCATCTTCTGTAATGCCTGCTCTCTCATATTCTAAGAGGGTTGGACAGACCCAGTTGGGCAGAAAGATTAAAGCTAGGTAGTGTACTGCCTATCATTCTTCATCTCACCCTTTATGTGAAGAGCTTTCTGACTCTGACTGCCTAGGTAGCTGACTGACTGTGCCCAAATCCTTGGACTGATACCAGAGGCTGCCCTTGACTGTTGTGCTAGCAGTCCTGGTTGCAGACTAACATCCTTGACTTGACTTAAGGACAAGCGACAAACATGATTAGATTCTTGCCCTTGTCCCTGCACAAAATGGCACAGCAAGACAAAAATAACATGAGTTCAGTAGTTCTAGTTGAGGGGTAAACCAAGGCAAGGCAGGGATGCTGTGACTGTCTAGGTAGGATCAGATTGAGCACTATGAAAGCAAGTTAGGAGCCCAGAGATGCAGCATGATCCATTCCAAGAGCAGACAGTGTCCTTACTGCAGCATTACAATAACAGTTTCTGGTGTAGCCCAAGGAGCAACATTGAATTACAGAAGTGTCCTGCAAGTAGATGGGAGACTGCTATGAGAATTTGTAGAGGCTGGCCCATATTGAATATCAATGTACTAGATGTAGGGTTAATGTGGCCAGTGTAGAGGGGGCATGCCCCCAGATGTTGGTGCCTTCTGTCCAATATGGAGGCCCTTCAAAACAATCAATGAGCTGAAGTGCCAGGCACTCATTCTGATTTGGTTGTTGAGATTTGTCAACATCGAGATTGCTTGGCATGTTAGGTAAGATGGTAAGGTGAACATTAATGCAACAAATTGGGCCATTAACATAATATTTAACAAGCTATAATACCCCTTACTTAGCAACTTGCTGCTGCCTGATGAGAAACTTACCACATCACTTGTCAAAAGCATAAAAGATGTAGCAAGATACTCCTGACATCAAGACCTGTCTCAGTGGACTTGCACATTTCTGCCACAAATTTCCATATCATTATAAAGTTATGAATACATCAATTCTGACACAAAAGATTCCAGAATGCAACATCGAGTCTCTCCATGACCTGAATCATTTGTACCCAGACTGGTTTAGTTCTATTGGTAACTTCAGAGACAACACCTGGAAGATGTTACCGAACCCAACATCAAACCTCCTCATAAAGTGTAGTATTCACATTCAGGATACACTCAGATTGAGCTCTCACATGGAATACTTGTTCCTTGCACAGCAAAAACAAACCGAACAGTAAACTTAGTGAAAGGGGAAAATTCAGTCCTCACAAGATTGATGAGATCATTCAAATGGACTGACTTTGATTAAAGAGGAGTAGACTGCTTGCTGATGAGCAACACACAATAGCATTTTAAATTATTTGCCAGTCAGTTCTTCTAAGTAGAGTGGACTAAGTGCCGCTCAACTATTTAAACAGGCTATTGAACTGAGTAGAGGAGGTTGTGGAAGAAGTCAATGATGGTTGGTGGTCTGTGTTTTTATTCTCCAACAGTTCACTACAGTCATCTGCTATCCCTAACTGAATAGAGAATGTGGTGTAAATATGACCGGAAAATCCAGGTTAAGAAATATTCTGCACATGTGTAACAGCAACATTTTTGAATGAACCTCAGTGTTGGTTTAATTCATGCTTGGTCATTTTACTCTTCTCCAGTGGAAACGGTTGGAACCTTCCTTCAAAGCTTTTATCAAATTCTTGATAATGTAATTAGAGATTTCATAGAATTTTTGTTGAGACAGCTGGTGATTAGGGTTTCATCTTTACCACCTGAATATTATAGGGCATATTCAATCTGGCCAATTGCCACCCTTCAAAATTTTATCCTCATCAGTATAGTGATGGAAGGTGTCATCACAATAGTATAGAGCAACCCGTGCTCAGCCCCTACTCAGCAACACCCAATTTGGGTTCCGCCAGGGCTATTCAACTCCTAATCTCAACTCTTCTCCTAAAGCCTTGGTTCAAACATAGACAAAAACCTGAGTTCTCAAAGTGAGGTGAGAGTGACAGCTATACCACACATGCAATGGGGCATCAAGGAGCCTTAGTATAACTGGAATGCTAGGGTATCAGGGTGCAAACTCTTCACATGTTCAAGTCATAACTGGGACATAGGAAGATGGTCATAGCTGTTGGAGGTCAATCATCTCAGGTCCAGGACATCTCTGAGAAGTTCCTCAGGAATAATATCCCATAGCCAACCATTTCCAGCTAGTTAAGGTCAGAAATGGGAATGCTCACCAGTGACTGCACAATGTTCAGTACCATTTGCAACTCCTTAGACACTGAAACAGTTCATGTTCAAATGCAACAAAACCTGGATACTATCCAGGCTTGAGCTGGCAGGTGACAGGTAATATACATTCCACCCAAATGCCAGATAATTACCATTTCCAATAACAGGCAATCTAACATTCACCCAATGTCATTCAATGGTGTTACCAACACTGAATCTCCCACTGTCAACATTCTTAGGTGTTACCACTGACAGAAACTCAACTGGAATTGCCACATAAACTCAGTGGCTACAAGAGTAGGTCAGACGTTAGGAATACTATGGCAAGTAACTCACCACCTGATTCCCCAAAGCCTGTCCACCATCTAAAGGTACAAGTCAGAAGTATGTTGGAATACTCCCCATCTGCCTTGTATGTGTGCAGCTCCTACAGCACTCAAGAAAAGTGGCATCATCCAGGATAAAGCCCCTATTTCATTGGCACCACATTACATACATCCACTCCCTCCACTACTGACGCTCAGTAGCAGCTGTGTGTACCATCTACAAGATACACTACAGAAATTCACCAAAGATCCTTAAACAGCACCTACCAAGCCCATGCCCACTTTCATCTGAAAGAACAATGGCAGCAGATACATGGGAACACCACCACCTTCAAGTTCTCCTCTAAATCACTCACTGTTCCTTCACTGTCACTGGGTCAAATTTTTGGAATTTCTACCCTAATGGCATTATTGGTCTACCCACAACATGTGGACCATAGTGGTTTAAGAGGACAGCTCACTCCCATCTTCTCAAGGGCAATACATACTGGCCAACCAGCAATGCCCAGATCCCATGAATGAATAAAACAAAATTAAGCATCAATTGGGTGACAATCTGTGCCGCTACCATCCGAGGCTACCTTTACCTTTGGGAAAAGGACAGAGAAAAGTTAACAGCCTCCTGCTTCCAGCTAGTTTTACTCCCTTTCTCACCTGTAGTTTCTGTTTACCATTGATATTCAAGTCAGTGCTAAAGACTATAGGGACAGTGAGTGGTTTGGAGGGGAACTTGAAAGTGGTGGTGTTCCCATGTATCTGCTGCCTTGTTCTTTTAGATGAAAGTGGCCATGGACTTGGAAGGTACTGTTAAGGAGTTTTGGTGGATTTCTGCAGTACATCTTGTAGATAGTACACACTACTGCTGAGTATCAGAAGCTGCAAGATTCTATGAACAGCTTGACAACTGTCGGTGGATGGATACTGATTATTACATTTAAAAATTACCCGGTCACAAAGTATTAACAAATATAAAACCTTCAGTAAACCTTATGCTTTTTGGAAATAATGTGTCGAGAGTGTGTTGCTGGAAAAATACAGCAGGTCAGGCAGCATCCGAGGAGCAGGAGAATCAATGTTTTGGGCATAAGCCCTGCATCCTTTGAAGGGCTCCCTGGTGAAGGACTTGTGCCCAAAACATCGATTCTTCTGCTCCTCAGATGCTTTTCCAGCACTACGCTCTCGACTCTAATCTCCAGCATCTGCAGTCCTCACTTTCTCCTGGAAATAGTGTGTATCTAGTTCATAGTGTGTGTTGTTTAATAATGTTAAAAAAAATTAGACCGAGCAGACACAACAATATCCCGGATTTTGTATTCAGCAGTAAAGTGACCACTTGCAGTTAGACTGGAAGAAAGGTGCCCACAAAAGTCCAGTGACATCTCTGAAAAGAGATATTGAGGATTAAATAAAAATCTGAATACATTCATTTAGTTTTCAATGTCATTTTTTGGCCCAATTCCAACAGGTGTGCATATATTATCTTAATGTGAAATGTTTGACACTCATGTAAAAATATTTCAACAACACAGGAAGCAACCGAACATTTCCTGAGACTGGTTTGAACCAGGTGCTAAGTCAAGGGTATCTCTGGATGTTCAGCAATTTACAATGTCATCAAGTAGCTAATCAAATGGAAGTATTTTCACCAACAGCAAACCAGGAAGAAGCCTCCAATTATTCAGAATCCCTTACTGTTTAATATCACTTTACAGAGTATAAAATGAATAATTAAGGCAGAAATTTCCTAAACAACTTTATTTTCTATTTTCTTTTATAATAGACATATATGACATTCCACAAACATGAAATTAATTTGAGGTCATTGAGATTTATTGGAATAATTACAAATTCCATTTCCAGCTAAAAATACCGATACATCCCATTCATCAACGTATTGCTTTTTCAAGTCCATTTCCAATGAGACAGATAGTGCAAAAGGTCTTTTCAATTCAATGCTTTTTAATTGATTGAAGTCTGGGAGACTTCATCACGGCACCCTTGGGAGAAATTTAGAATCACGGACAACAACTTCTGGATTTATGAGTTTAACTGCACTTGTTGAAGTCACTGTCAGCTTTCAAGCAATAACGATGACAACACTGGCAGGTTCACTGTCAAGTTTACTGCAAAATTTAATGTTGTGAATGAATGTTGCCAATGGATCTTTGTCATATTTGTATCTAGTATTCGCCACGCTTGTGACAAGGGTCACAATTGTTTTAATTGTCATAATTCAAAGTATAGAAGAATTACAACTAACTTCTGTTTCTCTCGCTCTCTTTCTTCCCTTCATTCATTAATTAAAGCATTAATGCTAAATCAATAAATCATTTGCCCAAGACACAAATATTGGCAACCCTGTACATCCTTAAGCTTATAAGGTGCTGTTTGGGAAAGGGTTTTGTGAACCTATTTTCTCCTGGATAAAGAAGAGTGAGAAATGTTACTTTGTGTTAATGCTGTACACAATTACAGAAATGTTTGGTTGCTTCCTGTGTCGTTGAAGTACTTTTACATGAATGTCAAACGTTTCACCCTAAGATAATATATGCACACCTGTTGGAATTGGGCCAAACACTGACGTTGAAAACTAAATGAATGAATTCAGATTTTTACTTATTTCTCAATGTCTCTTTACACCTGTTGCTACAGATTCATTTGGACATCCATCAAACTTCTCAGAGCCTTTGAGCTATTCATGATACCAAGCAGATTCAATTCCCAAGCAGAGTAACCAAAGAAAATTTAAATGAGAATATTCATGATTTGCTACTCACTTTCAATCTGCTACATATTTATTTGTAACTAAAATAGCAATGTTTGAAAATATGAGGGTGGATTACATCCACACATGGGAAAGCTGGGGGTGGTCAACCTGTAAGGTAGGGTCAGAGAGGCATCAGACGTAACATCTATACATCTGGAATTAATGGGTGCACACATACACAGACACACACCATCAAGCACACACACACACACACACACACACAGACACTCTCAGGTATATCTACATTTGCCCCTGCCCTGTTGTGGCTTTTCAAACTTTAAGCCCCTTCTCTGCTCATCTCCTGCATTGCAGACCCAACAACTTCTGGACCCAGGTCTCCAAGACAGCCTCCGATCTCACATGGACAGCCATCAAATGGTCCATAGAGATAGCAACCTCACATGCAACCTCCAGACAATGAGGGCCATTGCATCCCTATATACCTGTCTGCCACTCCTGTTCTTCCCTGTGTGTGTGGGCAATGTCTGTTCACCAAATCAACAGGATGTTCTCCTGCTTGGGCTGAGCAAATGTCTGGACTCTGGCAGTCATCAGATTGCTTATGGCCTGGGACTTCCTTGGCCAGCTGTACAGCTGTTACAGTGAGGTGTTCACCAGCTTGTGTTCCCGCAATTTCTAAGGCGGAAGTGTCATTATCTGAGCTGGGTAAGGGGGTGTGGATGAGATGTGGGTTAGCCAACATCTGCTCTGAGGCCCAACACCTTTGATCTCAGCAGGCCATTTTGCCACAGCAGGGTTGGACATCCTGCTAAGATACCTGCATGGCAGAGGGGACAGAAGACATGTCAGCCAGTGCAAGGAATGACACTGACAGGGGGGTTAATGTGAGAGTAGCAGTGGAATGAAGAGTAATGTTTTACCCAGTTACTGGGCATCACAGAGAAAATCCCTCCAAAACCCCCTTAAGTGAAAAGTCATAGGGATTATTCCCTGCACTCAATAATTAACTTACAAGCAGGAGTTATACACACTAAGGCTGTTGGTCCCCCGTGTTTAAAAGATAAAGGGATGATTTGATTTAACTTTTTGAGAGATTACAAGAAACAGATATATAGGTAAAGTGAACAAATTTTCACTGATTTGAGCATTTACAACAGGGAAGCTTAGTCTAAAACTTAAAGCCAGGAGTTTCTGGAATAAAATTAAGATAAACTTCAACATTGAAAGGATAGTAGAGAAAGGAGGCTGTCCCTTGCTAAAGGCAATTGGTGTGAGGTCAATCATTAATTTAAATCTGAGATATCAGGGAAGCATTCGATGAAATGTGGCATCAAGGCACTAAGCAAATCTAGCATCAATGGGAATCAAGGAGAAAACTCTTCATTGGTTGGAGTCACGCCCAGCGTAAAGAGGGATGGTTGTGGCTATTTGAGGTTAATTTTCTTAGCTTCAGGATATCTCAGTACTATATAGGGCAAATAGACAGACAACTAACAATGCTGAAAGTGTGTTGCTGGTTAAAGCACAGCAGGTTAGGCAGCATCCAAGGAACAGGAAATTCGACGTTTCGGGCCAGAGCCCTTCATCAGGATTCCTGATGAAGGGCTCTGGCCCGAAACGTCGAATTTCCTGTTCCTTGGATGCTGCCTAACCTGCTGTGCTTTAACCAGCAACACATTTTCAGCTCTGATCTCAGACAACTAACAATCCCCATCCACGAACACCAACCAGCCACTAAATGCTATGACCAGCTGTCCCTAGAAGCCATACACACAGATGACAGGGACAACACATTCGACTGGGATGACATAATGATCATAGGACAAGCTAAACAGAGGGCAACCAGAGAAATCCTAGAAGCATGGCACTCATCCACAGACTCTATCAACAAACACATTGATCTGGACCCAATATACCGGCCACTACAATGAACAACTGGAACCGGCTACTGGAAGCAGCAGAAACAGAATCAAATAAATTCCAGAAGACACAGTACAGCAGCGCTTCACAGAAGGCTTGAAAGCTCTGAGGATGTCACCGAGACAGGGATGAAACATCTGCAAATCAACTTCTCAGCTCAGTGACCATACCCACAACCACGACAGCCGGTACCTGAGCTATAAGCCTTTACACAAACCTTGAACACATGAGTATCAGATAATGGCCATCTCCAACTAAGGAAAATCTAACCATCGACCCCAACATTCAATAACATTGCCATCAGTGAACCACACTGCCATTATCAACATCCTGGGGTTACCACGGACCACAAACTGAACTGGGCTAACAAGATACATACTGTGGCTACAAAAGTAGATCAGAGGCTAGGAATTCTGCAGTAAGAAACTCACCTTTAAACTTTCCAGATGCCTGTCCATCATCTACATGGCACAAGTCAAGAGTGTGGTAGAATGTTCCCCACTTGCGCGGATGGTGCAGTTCCAACAAAACTCAAGAAGTTTGGAAACATCAAGTACAAAGCTGCCCATTTGACTGGCAACACATCCACAAACATTCACTCCCTCGACCACAAACACTCAGTAGCAGCAATGTATACCATCTATAAGATGCACTGGTAAAATTCATCAAGACTCTTTGGACAGCATCTTCCAAATGCAAGACCACTACAGTCTAAAAGAGCAATAGATACATGGGAACACCACCACTTGAAAATGCCCCTCCAAACAACTCACCATCCTGACTTGGAAATATGTCATCACTGCTTCAGTGTGGTTGGTCAAAATCTCCAACAGCATTTTTGGATCTATCCCCAGCAAATGGACTGCAGCCATTCAAAGCAGCAGCTCACCACCATCTTCTCAAGGATAGTAAAAGATTGGCAATAAATGCTTGCCAGCCAGGAATGCGCTCATCCTATGAATGAAAAAATAACTTTCCCTTCTTTTTGGCACGGCTCAAGTTGAAGCAGATATTCTGAATGAAGCCCCTCAAGTTGAAGCAGATATTTTGCTTTCCTCAGCTGGGACATCATCTACCCCAACCTCTCCAGCACTCTTTTTCCACCCATCAGTTCAAGATCACATACTGTCTCATCTTGCTGAAAGAAGGACTTTGGATTGTGATCGAAGGCAGTGAGATCTACAGCAGGGGAGTGCTTGATGCTGGTGACTACTTGGGGAGTCTGAAATCAGGCAGCTTTTAGGTCCTTTAAGTGAAGCACACTTCCACTCACACTTGCACTCATTTGAGGAAGGCAACAGGCATATAGAGACGTAGAATTTTACAGTACAAAAGATTACCATTTGACCCATCATGGCTATACCGTCTTCCTTACGAGCTACCCTGCTAGTCCTATTCTTCAGCCCTACCTCTGTAGGTCTTTGAATTCATCGCATTCAAATGTATATCCAGTTTTCTTCTGAAACCGCATATGAAATCAACCTTCACCACTCTCCCAGGCAATGCATTCCAAACCATAATAACCCTCTGAGTAAAGAAGTTTCACCTTATCTCACTTGTGGCTCTCTTGCTGACAATCTCAAAATTGCATCTCCTAGTACTTGAAGCAGAATGTCCTTCTTTCTCCTGCCAAAATTGTTCATAACTTTGAACGTCTCGATCAGGTTACCATTAATCTTCTCTGCCCCAAGGACAATAAAACTTATCCCTGTAATCTTTCCTTGCATCTAAAATCCCTCATTGCCTGTATCACTCTTTGGCATTGTCTTCCAGGAATTAACATCCTTCCTTAAATAAAGTGCTCGGAACTGAACAGAATACTCCAAATGTGGTCTGACCAATGGTGTATAAAAGTATAGCATCACCTCCTTGTTTTTTCACTATCTGCCTTGAATTATAAACCCAAGGATCCTATAAGCCTTCTTAACAACTGGTTCAACTTGCCTGGCCACCATGTCAGAATAAAAAACATTAGAATCAGTTCTTGATGCAATTATACATTCTCCAAAAGGGTACTGATACACTTCTTGAATTAAAGCGTTTTTCATTTTACCTCTTGCTGAATCTTCAAGATGAAAAGTTGCTCAGATGAAAATCGTCCACAGGCTTCAGATAATTTTATTACATTTAAAACTAATAGCCTGAGTAATGGCATTTACTGTGGAACTACAAGTCAGCGCCAATGCTTTTCAAGTAAATAACGTAAGGAGAGCAAGTTTTCCATGTAATATGATGTGTTAACATTTGGAAATTATTATTTTCTTCATATCTTTGGCCCAGGCAGTGTTTGACTCCTTATGATGGATTTCTGTACTTGGTTAGCATTCAGAAAAAAAGAGTATAATTCGTGTTTCTGTCTGTCAGTCTGAATATATTAACATTTCAAATACATGGTTGCAAAGCAGCTGTAACTTAATTGCTTTCTGAAGTCACAGATTTACAGTTATCCCATAGACATACCATTTATACTTCTCTGTTCTGAATTTGATGAGGCTAGACAGGTTCCATTTGAATTCTAGCTATTTTGTATCAAACATTGACAGAAATTCCCATGTATGACACTGCTGCCACTTCATTGAAGTTCTAATTCCATACTCCATTGCTCACTGCTGTAGTTTAAAGATCTTTAAGGTCTCATGACCTCATGCAACAAAGAGCAAAGATCCTTCCGATACTTTTGTCAACATTGTTCCCTTAATAACTACCACCAGCCAAATTATATTGTCATTCACTCCATAACTCTCATAACATTTATACTACAGACCAAGTGCTGGTAAGTGGGATTCGCATAGATAGACTGGTGCTGATGTGGTGGGCTGAAGGGCCTATTCTGTGCTGTATAACTCGATGATGGTGTGTGCAAAATGGCTGTCATATTGTTCTAAGTGTTCAAAGTCTCTGTACTTCAGCATAAAGTACTGTAAATGTAGCACTTACGAGCATTAGGAGAACGATCATATGCTTTAACTGAAAGTATTTTCTTTATCTTAAACTTTCCTTTACTTTAAACCAATGCTGCTATCTGGACACTGAAATCCCAGCCTGATGTATCAATTAGCTACAGATTCTGCAATTACGCTGTTTCTGAGGCTGTTTGCACCAAATAAGTCTCCTAAGCTCCTTATACATTGTAAAATTTCTTCATTTTGATCAATACTTACATAGCAGTGGTTTATTCAATATAGCTTGCTGATTAGTGTCTAAGAATTCTGCCTTTAAATGCTTACTCCAAAACTGATGCCTCTTCTCTTATTAACATTTTTTCCCATTCCTGCTGAACGCCCCTCATTCTAACAACATCCAATCTCATTGATCTGTTTGTCTGATGATTGTAGCTTCAGATTTCCTGTTATTAACCAGACTTGCTGCCCTGACTTTAAGGCTAACTGAGATTTTGCCACCTCTGCAGCTTTGTGCTGTGGCTTTTCTCCAGTTGCTTTAATTTCACACAGTCCTGGGACATTAAGTTTGGGTTGTGTTCTAAAACCGACAGATCTGTTTTTAACCTCCCCATGAACAAATCCAGTGGGGAATATCCATCATTCAGTGGTGCCTCTATGTAACTGGGTACAGCTAATTCCCAGGAGAAAGTAAGGACTGCAGATGCTGGAGATCAGAGCTGAAAATGTGTTGCTGGAAAAGCGCAGCAGGTCAGGCAGCATCCAAGGAGCGGGAGAATCGACATTTCGGGCATGAACCCTTCTTCAGGAATGGCTCATGCCCGAACAGCTAATTCCCAGTCTGGATTCTAATGTATGAGGGACTTCACAATCCTGGCTGTTCTTTTTACTCCTCTGTTTAACACTGGACGGAGTGGAGAATCTATCAGGTGCTTCTGACGTGAACTTCCTGAGATCCTGTTAATGAATTGTGTTCCATTGACCGATATTAATTCTTCTGGGAAACTGTGTATAACATAGGTCTTTTCTCAGCACACAAAATGTTTGCTGAATATCATTCTCACCTTGTGTCATGAGGAGTTACTCCCTGTGAGATTGAGCAAGTTTTCTCACACTATCATTCCAAACTCATCTCATTAACTACCTATTATATCTTAACGGTGCCCCTCTTAGATTACATTAGATTAGATTACTTACAGTGTGGAAACAGGCCCTTCGGCCCAACAAGTCCACACCGACCCGCCGAAGCGCAACCCACCCATACCCCCTACATTTACCCCTTACCTAACACTATGGGCCAATTCACCTGACCCGCACATCTTTGGACTGTGGGAGGAAACTGGAGCACCCGGAGGAAACTCACGCAGACACGGGGAGAACGTGCAAACTCCACACAGTCAGTCGCCTGAGGCGGGAATTGAACCCAGGTCCCTGGCGCTGTGAGGCAGCAGTGCTAACCACTGTGCCACCATGCCGCCCACGGTCATTTGGAGTTTCTTAGCACCTTTAAGTGCTACATCTCATCCATGTCTTTCTCTCTCTAGGCTGCCTTTTATAGAAACATAGATTTGGTATGGCACAGTAGGAGACCATTCAGCCCATTGAACTTGCACCAGTTCTATTGCCAGCTGCCAATCTCCTCCCTTTTCCTCAAATCCCTGCACACAATGTGATCCACATCTGGAGCTACTTACGGCCGTCAAGCTTCTTTTAAAAATCACCTTTTGGAATTAAGGAGTAAAAATGGCCCTAGTATTTTAGAGTTCCAACCCATTGTCATAACACATGGAAAAGTTGATACTGAGACAAACTATTTTTGTAAACAGTTACTGTTGGCATTTAAAGTTAAAAATCACACAACACCAGGTTATAGTCCAACAGGTTTAATTGGAAGCACTAGCTGACACTTGTCTGATGCTAGCCCAATTCCACCATTTGCTGTGTCTGGAAATCCTCGTTACTGCCAACATATCCAGATTAGACCATCATCCTTGCCATGAGACTTAAAAGGCTATGCATGCAAGGACAAACAATGGTGGCCACTCTGCACAGTTCATGACATTTGCCTGGATATGGTTTAAGAAGAGGAAGTTGCTGCCCCACTTCATGAACAAGGACCTGGAGGTTGTGTAGAGGGGAGCTATCCATTTTCTACAGCATCTGCAGCAAAGGCCATCATCATTGTACCCTGCCAGCCACCATCCCAGATCAATGGCAGTCTCAGTCATCTGGAGGAATATCCAATGTAAGGAGGAGGTCTCTCTGTTACATCACCCTCACTCTATCACTAATACTGCACCAACCTCCCAACAAAGCTCAAGCTCTACTGCTCTCGCTGCTGTCTGCACCATCTTCCTTCACTCATTGTCACCACCCTAACCCCAATACTACTAAGCCTACATGGCATCTGCCATACCCACTCATTCACTCACTCACCTCAGCACTTTTCCCTGACCTGCACTAACATTAGCAGCTGTACCATTCACTTTCATCTCATTTAACCCCTCCTTCATCACAGGCCAAAAGAAAACAGCCAAAACAGGGCAGAAAAGGCCAGGACAGGTGATGAGGTACCTGTGATTTGGTTCTTAGTCCTCTGTGATGAAAGGGAACTGAACCTGACTGCCCCAAGTGGCTGCCTGATCATGCCCACCACCAGGACTGATTTCAGAGGCTGTCCTTGAGCTACTGTGCCAGGACACCCTGACTAAAGGGCACTTCCCTTCACGTGACAAGTACGAATCTAGTCTGATTTGAGACATGGCCATTGCTTGAACGTCATGAAGTGTGATTACTGTGTCAGCTGCTGGCTTGCGGTGCAGGTTTGCAACTGATGTAGCATAGTGTAATATATCAGCATGTCCACACCCTTGGACTGGTGACCGCTGGTGCCCCTGAGAACTGGCTTGCTGTCTGTGTCAAAAGACATGGCAAGATTAGGTAAGGCAGAGTGTTGTGAGCATCCAAATAGGCACAAAATGAGTGAGAGCTAAGTGCACAGATGAGGATCCCTGAGACACACCTAGGTTCAATCTATGAATTGATTTCCTGGCCTTGCACACACAGAGTCCTTGCAACAGGATTGCCATAGGAGGTTCTCACTCCAGAGTGTAGCGTTAAATTGCAGAGCCATACTGTAATTCAAGTGGAGATGGTGCAGATACACTGGCATGTATTGGATGCCAAGATTCGTAGGACGGGAGCATCTGTGTCTGCTGCTTGTAAGCACTCCCGAGGGGCTGGTGTCAGGGATCCAAGACAGAGTTCCAGAAGAGTAAGCAACAAGTTGGAGTCACCAGGTACCCACTCTGATGTCCATATCAGGAATTCTCACATTTAATTTCTATCCAGTGTGCAGTAAAATTGGAATCTGCATATGAGTGAAGCGAGATTTGAGGTTAATGAAGCTGATTATGAACAATAATCCCTGTTAATTGGCTTCTCGCTGCTGCCTAGTGAGAATCATGTCTTAAGACCCAGGAACACTGTGGAAAAATAAGATTTTTTGCATTCGATGTTGAGAAAGACTGAGATAGACTTGTTATGTCAATTCCCAGACCCAGCCCAAGGCATTTTAAGATTCTGCACATTGAGCCTGCTGTGTTTGAATAAGCTGTTCTGAATTAATCCGTCTTTCATGATAATTGTCAAGAATGAAACACATCTTCCAGTAAAATTGATTAAACTCATTGCTAGCCTTTCCCCTGGCCTTTCCAGAAGTCAGGCTGAAGCCATTTGCTTTGGAAGCAGTTGGCTGTGTTCGTCAAATAGTTAGCATGATGCAATACAATCCTGTATGAATTGTGAAATGTGTGACTGCCACATATCTGGATTGTGCAACGCCTGGATTGTCCCTGAAGTTGCTGCAGAATTTCTGTCTGTATTGACTTTCCTATAAGAAGTCTATGGTAGAATATCAATTAATTTGCTACTCTTAACAAATGTTGTGTTTGGTCATTGAATGAGATGTTGAAAAGTCTTGCAGACAAAGATGCCTGACCACTATGCACCTCGTGTTAGATTTTTGAATATCCCGAATTTGCATAACTACGCCTTCTGTCACAGGTGTGTATAGTCATACAATAAGTCTCTGCTTCTTCCTCTGAGAATTAAGATCTTCCACTGCTCGATCCACTACTGTCCTTGAGCATATAAATTCTATTGCTTGTGCCTTGCCTGGACCTATTTCAAAATTCTATCTCTTCAGTCTATGATCAATCTTTCTATCTGCACAAATGTTCTTTGAGATTTCTTTTTATTGGAATGATTTTACCATAGTCATGTGATCTATTTCAAATTGCACCTTTCATCTCTCCAAGTAACTGCTGACATGTCCTTCTCTATGGCTGCATACCCCTGTTCAGGCTTCATTAAAATTCTCAATATAACATGGATTCATTTTTGTACCCCACCAGTTTGAACTTTCAAATACGGATTGTGCCTAGAGTCCTGTAATGCAAACATCAGTGGACATTATGTTGCAGAACCTTGGAGTGTAATGTAATAAAATATCCGTGAAAAAGTTGCTTCTCTTACATCTTTCAAAATCTACAGTCTCTTTCTAATACCAAAGCCATTACTAGCCGTTATTCAAAAACTCTCTGAAGAGTTGAGTAAATAATATGGCTATGGTGGAGATAAACATTCCTCTTAATACATGATATCTAAGAAGCATTGTACATCATGTATGCACTTTAGTACAGAGAATTCATTGATGGCTGTTATCTTCCTTAGATATACCATGATGCCTTGTTCTTGGGTAATGGGGCTAAAATTTTAATCTTCATTATAGAAAAGTGGTATCTCTAATTTAGGCCTAGGTTCCTTCACCATGTCACTGACCATCAAGCTATTCTTCTTGTTAATTTTATCATACACAAGGATATCATCCAGCTGGCAAGGGGTTCCCTGTTACATTTCCAAGGTTCTAGACTTTGAAAACTCTTTGATGCAGAAATGATGCCAAATGATAATGTTTGAAGCAATCCTGCCTGAATGGGAGGATAAATATTGTCAGAAATGTTGACTCTTGGTCGAGGGGTATCTGTCAGAACCCACTGCTGGCATCCAGTTTTGTGAAAAATCTTGGCTATTTTCAATTTTTTGTAAACTTTCAACAGCTAAAATAAGGTACATTTTTTACCTAACTCCCTCAAGTAACTGAAATCTAAAGAGAATCTTAGATCTCCATTTGTCTTCAGAAAAGTTATTGAGAACATTGAAATAAAAACAAAACATTATGGATGTTGGAAATGGAAATAAAAACAGAAAGTATTGGAGAAACTCAGCAGGTCTGGCAGCATTTGTGAAAGGTAAACGCTGGTAATGTTTCAAATCCAAAATGACTCCTCTTTAAGAAAGAGCCGTGCTGGACTTGGAATAGTAACTCTATTTTACTCCACAGGCGCTGCCAGACCTGTTGCTTTTCTACAGCAAATTTTGCTTTTATCACTGAGAACATTGTGTTGCTGGCAATATGAAACTGCTTTCAATCATGCTGTCTACCTGAGATCTTACAATGAGGAATTTTTCTGGGAGTGTACAGGCAGATGGGGTTAGAAACTACTTGCAGCATAATAAGTTCCTCCTTCAAGTTTTTGAAACCTTTAAATAGCTTTGAAATTTTTGCTCAAATTCACTCCCTTTTCACTTCTTTCATCCCGGTTACACTCTCTCTAAGAAATTATGTGCATTTTGCCTAATAATGAAGTGTTCTGATTCCTCAGAATACATGTTTCACTGGCATTTTGTTCTCTGTGACTAAGCTTCATGGGGTTTTTCCCTAACACATGAAAATGGATGCCTCCTGGATCTTAGAGCTTTGTGCTGCTGGTCTAACTCTCACAGACATCAATTCATGGCAAGCTGTCAGTTAGTGCTGAAATATTTATCCTGTGTTAAAGTTCTGTCTCACAGTTTTGTACCATCAGAATGATGGTCTAGAGCTTGTTTTGAACCTCTTTGACCACCCTTAAGAATGCTATCTTCACATTTTGTTCTGTGTATTTAATATGTTGAACTTTTTCCTATGTTTTAAGCTTTTCATTTCTGTGCAAATTTCCTTTTCTCCTGCAGAACATTTTCTGTTTTTGTGGTGATAAAGAGGTTGTTAACATACAGTATTTTCTAAAGTGTCTAAGGAAGCTTCAATTATAGCACTCAGCTTCCTTTGTTGGACATTCATTACATTTGTGATTCTGCTTGGAGCAACACCTAGTACAACTCACTGTTCAATTACATTAATTCCCTCACTTTTTATGTTTTGATTAGCAGTTGAAAGAGTGATCACACCATCTTGAGGGTTAGTCATTTCACTGTGTCAGAAAAATCCCTAATAATGCCTCTCAATACTAACTAATTTGAGGCCTTATTTTCAGCCTATGTCACAAGTTGGATTCAAAAACAGAAATGGTTGGAAAAGTTCAGCAGGTATGGCAGCATCTGTGGAGAGAAATCAAAGTTAACATTTTGGGTTGTGTGACTCTTCCTCAGAACTGATGGTAGCTTGGAAAATGTCGATTTATAACCAGAAGATAGGATAAGAGGAGGGGGTAAGGAGTGGACTATCGGTGGGGATTAAGCCCAAAGAGAAAGAAGAATAGTTGGACAGACAAAAGAGTGGATAATAATCTGGCTAGGTGGGTGAATACCTATTAACGGGGACTGTTATAATCAGTGTGTATAATAGCAGACCATGTGATAACAAGGGCTGGTGTGTGGAGATTGGAGTGAGGACATGGGAGAGCTCAAGCCCTAAAGCTATTGAACTCAATAAGGGCCAGCAGGTCCTTTGGCACATTCTGTTACTGGAGCTACCATCCATATGGATGATCATGCCTGACTGACCTGGGGAGCACTAGGGTATTTCCTTCTTATTGTTGAAGTGTCCTGAACCGGAGTCTTTTTTCCTGTAGAATATTGCTAGTTTCTGACTGAACTTAGAACACCTTTGAGATTCTATTTTCCTCCCTTTAGTGACCTCCTGTTCTGTAGCCCTGCAATCAAAGACCTCTGCCACCTTTTTCCCTGCCTTTAGAGTTTTCTCCTTTTCCAGTCTTTCTTTTTCAAAGCCTTCTGAGGTCACGGCCTACGGAATCTGTTTTTATTGCAGATCCTAGCTCTAATATTTTCAAACTGACACTTGCTTTAACTTGTACTTTAAAGCTTGTACATTGATGGAACAATACTCTCAAGTATCTTGGACTGTGGGTGTCAGCACTCAAATTGTCCCTGACACTGTTTAGTCCTTTGCTCTCGGGCTCTTCAACTTTTAACATTCTGTAATTCCTCCTTATTTACACCTGTACTATGTAGGTTATCAAATACAGCTCTGTAGTATAATGTCTAAGATTTGTCTCTATATGCTCATTCTGAACTGGTATCAACTCTCTTGTGGATAGCAGAATCATGTATTTAGTTACCTATTCATGATTGATGTGAAATTCATTATACTAAAGAGGTTCGTTGACATAAGAATTCAGACCTTGAATTTGAACCCACTTGATTTTCTGGAAGCAAAATCACAACCAGACTGGACAGATGTTTCAGATCAATGGAAACAAAACTGTACAAAGTCTGAGTAGCTCCTCAAGGAGTGATTCAAAGATGGAGTAGCCTTATTTGTACAAGATTGGAGGCAACTCAGTTTTAGAAGTGGTTTATTTCAATGTTAAAGCATTTTTTAAACTAGTTGTCAAATTTCTATGTTTATCTGATATTAAAATCATGAAGAACTGGATGATTTTTCACCAATTATATCAGTGGCTACACAATACATGGTTTTGAAGCCTGGGGCTGATTCTATTATGTAAAAATGGTAGAATCACTGTGCTGTTGAAAAATAAAACAGCAAGTAGAAGATTTCAATATGTTACAAAGACATTGGTAATACCTTTGTATACAAACTGGAGTACTTCTACCGATGCAAATCTTTATTGATGCAAATTAAAATTTCCATGTACCATATATCTCAGGAAATGTTCTGCTACAATAAACACACACTGACAAGTGGCGCACTCTATCACTTGAGATTGATCAGTTCAGATACCAAAATCGGTCATTGTTTTAGCCGATATTAGATCTGCCAAAATGAATGATTACATTTGAAGCCCAGATTTTTTAACCCATTCTGTGAATCAGTCTGCGGATGTAAACATTTTAGGATTTTTTTTACTCCAGTTGCACTGTATTAATAAATGTGTTTTAAGGATTTAAACAAAATACTCTTTTCTTTCTTCTTTACAATGGTGAACATCTAAGAATGTGCAAAGTTTTTTGCCGACTTTGTTGTAACATTCAATTGTTTAACTATTTGATGGTTGCTTGTTTGTGGCCATTAACTCTTCAGTGGGTATTTGTGTAATGCTTTTGTGTCATTGCCAGGTGGAACAGAAACTAGGTGATAAGCTTGGGTTTAGAAGCACAAGAGGGTAAACATTTTAAAAGCTTTGTCATTAGACGTAGATATTAATGTGGCAGTTCCACATCTCTGAGGTATAAAACACAACTTATAGTAAAGGCGAAGAAAAACTTTAAAATTATCAGTTTCAGCAACTTTGTTTTGCTGGGAGATACACCCATGTCATGGGATCAATTGGAATTCAAAACCTGCTTCACTTCGCAAGAAGCAGCCCATAAGAATGTGACACTCACACACTAGTCTCAGATCAGAACATCATCAAATAGCTGAGATGCCCTCAGAAAACACAACTACATTTGAAAGCCAGTACGTACACTTGAAAAATGTTTCAGGCTAAATAAAATTGTAAAATACATTTCACCAGAGAGGTCAGAGTATCTGTCATGACCAGATGCCTTTAATAATTGGCAAATAGGGATGGGCAATAAATGCTGGCCAGCCAGAGATGCACACATCCCACAAAATAAATAAATTCTAAAAAAAAATCCAAATTGCTGAGGTACCCATCAATTCACAACAATACACCTAGCCTGAAGGAAAAACTATAACTCATCTTAAAGTGAAATCACTTCATGAAAGTGTTGTGGTTGGCATGCATAGAAGTCTTTTCCTCGGAGTGAGCTGTGGAATGTGAACGACATCACAGACTACACAGCCAAGTCATTTTAAGGTCATGGAAAGTATTGTGGATGCTGAAGATCTGAAATAAGAACAGAAAGTGTTGGAGATACTCAGCAGATCTGGCAGTATCTGCAGGGAGATAGACTGACAATGCTTTCAGCCCAATATGGGGTGGCACAGTAGTAAGCACTGCTGCCTCACAGTGCCAGGGATCCAGGTTCAATTCCAGCCTTGAGCATCTGTCTGTGTGGAGTCTGCACATTCTCCCTATTCTCCTCCAACTGCTCTGGTTTCCTCTCACAATCCAAAGATGTGTAGGTTCTAAATTGCTCATAGCGTTCAGGGATGTGTAGTTAGGTGTATCAGTTAGGGGAATGGGTCTGGGTAGGTTACTCTTCAAATGATCCATGTGGATTTGTTGGGCCAAATGGACTGTTTTCACACTGTAGGGTTTCTATGACTTTTCTTTGAAAAAATAACTTGCTCAGTCAAGATTCCAGGCAGTTTAATGTTGCTTCTTACTGATGTTAGCATGAAAGTATTTGCACTTAACCACAAATTCTCCTAAACTTGTTCTTGTTTCTGGTACAGACTTCCTTCAAGCTCTGACAAATCGATTGTTCTGGTTGCAGGAAAAATCACAGTTTCCATACATCACTCATCAAAACGCACCCTAGCCAGCCATATGCTCTGCATAGCCAAAGGCAGATGTCTTATTTTGCTAAACATGTCTGATGAGCTTGTTTTCAAACCTGATAAGCTAATTCAAAGCACTGATGATTGTAATTGATGGCACAGGTTTTGCAGAAAGTCTCAAGTCTGATATATAAGAATGGATACAAAGGGCTACAATCATGCTTTACAAATTGACATGTCTACTCCACAAATGTCAGAAAATTTGACATAGTCGTCATTTTTAATTCATGACCAGGCATCACAAGACTGGAAACATTGAGAACCATACCATATAATTGAGCAAATCAAATCATCACCATGATTATCAAACCTACACTTTATTCAATCAAAATATTGTGTACTTTGAAGGTGCGTGGACATTAAAGTGGTCAATACCAATTTTTTCTGACAAAAAATCTACTTGCTATTATCCAAGAGTGATCAGCATTATTTCATGACTCCACAGTCTTCAGCAAGATTGACAGGCAGCATGGTTATCTTGAGATGTCACAGCAGAGCATTGTTGGTAGCTTAGAGATTTTGTTCCTCACAAAGATACATTTTAGTATTGCAGAATCATCTATGAACTAAGCTCAGTACTTAGTGCATTTCAGAAGAACATTTCTTTACTGTTGTCAGCTGTTGAAGGGGTGTTTAATCTATTCAATTATACCATTACCTATATAAGGGACACAGTAGAACACAATTAGTAGATATTGGCAATGATGACTCAAAAACACAACACAATTCCACAGTCCAAAAGGTCAACTGCACAGGCATGGCACCCAAGATTGATTTTCTGGGGTACAGGATGACTGTAGCTGCAATAAAACCTGTACACAACAATATCAATGCTGTTCATGAGCTTCTAACACTATCTAACATGAAAAGGGTGACATCAGTACGATCAGCTTCAGTCACAAGTCTGTTCCTAAGTACACAGAGTAGAAAGCTACTGCACAATAATTCACAATAAGAATGGACAAATGCACAGCAAAAAAAAATTGACATGTTAAAAGATGGAGATAGTATTGCTAATAGTCCAAATGATCCGACTGGAGACAGGGAAGATTTAATCTACATCTACATGAGAAAACATTGGCACATGTATTTCTCAGGTAGAAAGCTCACTGTCTACGGTGAGTGCAAACTGCTGACTACAGTGTACACCATCTCAGGATCTAGTCATGAAACTCACCACGGACTTCTTCATCCACTCTCCGCTCCACCCTATCACCAACACCCCCACCTTCATCTTCTTTCGCATTCCTAGCTACCTTCCCCTCAGCCCCACCCCATCCCATTTATTTCTCAGCCCTGTTGGGCTTCCCCCACACCACATTCTTGATGAAGAGCTTATGCTCGAAATGTTGACTCTCCTGTTCCTCGGATGCTGCCTGACCAGCTGTGCTTTTCCAGTGCCACGCTTTTTGACTTTGGCTTTGAAGTTGAGTTAAAAAGGTAAAAACAATGACTGCAGATGCTGGAAACCAGATTCTGGATCAGTGGTGCTGGAAGAGCACAGCAGTTCAAGCAGCATCCAAAGTGCAGCGAAATGACGTTTTGGGCAAAAGCCCTTCATCAGGTATAAAGGCAGTGAGCCTGAACAGCTCACTGCCTTTATTCCTGATTAAGGGCTTTTGCCTGAAACATCGATTTCGCTGCACTTTGGATGCTGCCTGAACTGCTGTGCTCTTCCAGCGCCACTGATCCAGAATTTGAAGTTGAGTAACAGGTTGATGCAACTGAGTTGGAATAGCATCCCTATAGCTGTGGCCGGAGTGTTGGCAATGATGAGGTGGCTTTGGCAGAGGCGGTGTTCTGGGTCCAGTCTGCAATGGTGGGGCTGCTTCAGCGCTATGGCCTTCAGGACAACTTTGATTACTGTGAAGCGACGATGGTGTCCCAGAGCCACTTAAGAATCAAGCAGCCATGAATAGAACAATAAATGAAATTTGTCTTAACTTTGTGTGAATTATTTCTTTTTATAATTCATGTAATTAAAAAGATGCCAGATTATAGTGACTCTTGTACATTTTACTGTATTTTCATAAATTCAAGTAATGATCAACTACTATTTCCGTTGTTAGCCATGTTGCCATTATATTCAGCATCCGAAGGTATGAAAGGATGTGTGACATGGAAGATCATAGAATCATGTAGATTTCACACACAGTTGTGAACCTTGTTTCATGAAAAGAGTTGAAGGCAGTCAACTGTGGCAGAAAGATCTCGTAGAAACTGCCTGTCCCTAAAGACCTGAAAATGTGTTGCTGGAAAAGCGCAGCAGGTCAGGCAGCATCCAAGGAACAGGAAATTCGACATTTCGAGCATATGCCCTTCTTCAGGAATTCCTGAAGAAGGGCTTATGCCCGAAACGTCGAATTTCCTGTTCCTAGGATGGTGCCTGACCTGCTGCGCTTTTCCAGCAACACATTTTCAGCTCTGATCTCCAGCATCTGCAGACCTCACTTTCTCCTGTCCCTAAAGACCTGCCTGGCATCCTGAAATAGAGTATGACATTTTTGTTTTACTATTCTTTTATAGGGAAATGTGATATATTTCCAAGAAAGGATAGTGTGTCTTGGAGGAAATCTTGCAGGGGGCTGATGCTCCTATACATCTGCTGCCCTTCTAGGTGGCACAGGGTTTGAAATGTGCTGTCAAAACAGCATGGTGACTTGTTGCAGTGCATTCTCCACATGGCGTACATGGTTTTCTTTGGTGCCAAAGATGGAAGCAGTAAATGTTTAAGATGGGCAATAATATCACAATGAAGCACACTATTTTCCCTGGATAGTGCCTAGCTTCTTGAGTCATGCTGGACTCCAATCATCTAAGTAATGACTGCAATAAGGTTGCGTTGTTTGACGACAACTGTATTATGTATGGAACTCAAGGGGTTATCTCAAAAGCTCAGCAGCAACGTATGTTGCGAGTTGACCATGAGGGAGGTCTCACTGATGTTAAAACAAAACAACAATTCCATGAAGTATTCTGGTGTCAGCTTGGAAACTGTGAGGAACATACTGTCAGTTAAAAAGAAATGTTAAACTATAAAATAACCTCACAAAGGCCGATATCCCATCACCAAATCACCCTTTATTTAAATGTGCACAATAGACTGGCTAAGGCCAGTCAAAACGGAGTCAATCCTCTGAACAGAGGAGTTTCTAAATCTCCTGGTGATATTGCGAGCCTGGACTTACATGACTGGCCCAGGTTTATGGCCCCAATCAAGGATCTTGTAGTCAACAAGAGCCAGCTGGTTCCAATCATTGCAAACTATATCCCATATGTCTACAGCCAATCCAATGGCTAACAAAACCATGGTAATACATCTTTGTAGAGACTTTTAGAGAGGTCAAAAAAACTCCTGCAAACAATTTTTTTTTCCCTATTGTTCATAATCTGTGGAAAACAAAACAGAAGGAAATTGCTACAACAAATTCAACAATCACCATTTTATTCATTGACATTTCAGACAATATATTTAGAAATGAGTTTGCTGGAGTCTAGCTCTGCAAATAGTAGACTGCATTATGTTTCCAGTAAGTTCACACAGTTCCTACCAAGTAATGGAATTAACCACCAGCCAAAAATATAATGCAACTCACAATCAAATGATGGCATTGAACAATTTAACAGTGTGATCAAGGGCCATTTAAGAGCTAGCATGCCAGAGAAGAATAGATTAGAACAAGCCATCCATATCCTATTTCACAAATATTGATCCATCCTGCACGCTCTGACTGGAAAATCACTGACCAAATGTCTGATAGATTTTAACTTTTGCAAGCCACTGACCACTATTAAACTGTCAGCACCAGTTAATGTGAATTACAAAAGAAAAGCAGATAAAATTGCAAACCAACAAGAAGCAAAAACATATATTGAAAAATGACCAGGCTCAACACGTTGTGGTTGGGGATTGCATGTGAAGTTGTGCCCAAACTTACATCTTCAAAAAAGATCCAAAACAGATCAAGCAATTACTCAGGATCAATGCATGCTGGATGACAACACAAGGTAGGATGAGAGACAGTTGACAGTGAGTAGATCTAGGTACAAATGGGAGTGTGATGTTGACTATCTTCTAAACATATAGAACCTTAACCTCATGTTTGTAACTCTCAGCACCATTGCCAGAAACCGTTACATCTCAAAGACTATTTCTGCATAGAAACAACATGGACATACTGAGTTCAAAGGAATGACCCAATAGACATATGTTTGTTGCTTAGAATGGTTTAATTCAAAGTAAAGTTTAGCTTTAAAAGGGGGCAAGGGTGTATTATTCAATTGCTTGATTATGCATGTCTGAGTGCTATTCGTCAACCAACGGTAGGCTTACAGAGTAAACCGAAAGCTAGAAGCTTAAAGTGTAATTCTGCAGACAGTGTAAATGTATTGTAAATAAGCTTCTGTTTAGACACAGTGAGGAACCTTGTGGAAGTGTTCAGCATCTCGTTTGCTGGCTGTAGCCAGTGAAAGTTAATGCTTCCCCCTTTGGAGTACCAAAGGCCAACCAGGCAGTGAGACAATCTGTGGGTCTTCAAAAAGGTCAGGACCCCAGGGGACGAAGGTCCTGCCTACATCCAGAAAATTACAGGCCAGCAATTCTTTTGTTCATCAGCATCACTGGAGAGGCAAGAGCTGCTGCAGGAGTAGCAGCCATCGAAGGTGCCAGGGTTGCAGAGCGACCCAGGCCAGAGGAAAGTAATGGTCGGATAGATTTTGTGGGATGGGGCATTGTGTTCATAAGATCTACTGGGTGTAGCAGAATCAGAAGCAAAAGCATGGAGATGTTTCTTATTGGAGCCCCAGTTTCTCAATGCTAAGCCACCAAACGAGGCAACTGAGTGCCTTTGAAGGAAAGCTGCCCTCCTGAAAATAATATGCACACATTTATTTATCATGCGCTCCATATGAAAACACTCACGGCTGGGTTAATTGTCCATTTAAAAGGCCATCCTTGGCCTTTCTTTCGCCCATAATGAATTGGGGTAAAGTCAAGAAGGTCACTGGGTTCTCAACCTCCACCTTTTTGCTCATTTCAGTGCCTTTTTTTATCTTCAAATATGCCTGTAAACTAGACAGGGCAGAAGATTCCACCATACAATGTGATGTGTCAAGACACAAAACATAACATTAAGGGTAAATGTGCAAGGATGTATTTGAATTTCTACCATTGCCAACAGATCAGAGCCTGGAATTTGGGGGCAACTAGGTGTACATTCAACACATTTATTGATCTTGCTATAAGTGAACATTCTCTGTCCTCACATACTGCAAATGTGTTGCTGGTCAAAGCACAGCAGGCCAGGCAGCATCTCAGGAATAGAGAATTCGACGTTTCGAGCATAAGCCCTTCATCAGGAATAAGAGAGAGAGCGCCAAGCAGGCTAAGATAAAAGGTAGGGAGGAGGGACTAGGGGGAGGGGCGATGGAGGTGGGATAGGTGGAAGGAGGTCAAGGTGAGGGTGATAGGCCGGAGTGGGGTGGGGGCGGAGAGGTCAGGAAGAGGATTGCAGGTTAGGAGGGCGGTGCTGAGTTGAGGGAACCGACTGAGACAAGGTGGGGGGAGATAACCCTTCAACCTACTGAAACAATGCAACTGAAGAGCAAATCACCCCAACATATCAGGTAATTGTTAGGATGCCCACCTGAAACTCGGTGTTAAACATTGGTTATACCATGTCCTGGAAATACTATTCCAAACTGTTCAATTGCTGTTGAAATATTGAAGATTTGATTGCGTGATCTCTGATTAGATATAGCAAAAGATCATGAAGGAGAAGGAAAAGACGCTCGCAAGATCAATTAAGACCATAAGACCATAAGACATAGGAGTGGAAGTAAGGCCATTCGGCCCATCGAGTCCACTCCGCCATTCAATCATGGCTGATGGGCATTTCAAATCCACTTACCAGCATTCTCCCCGTAGCCCTTAATTCCTTGTGACATCAAGAATTTATCAATCTCTGCCTTGAAGACATTTAGCGTCCCACCCTCCACTGCACTCTGCGGCAATGAATTCCACAGGCCCACCACTCTCTGGCTGAAGAAATGTCTTCGCATTTCTGTTCTGAATTGACCCCCTCTAATTCTAAGGCTGTGTCCACAGGCCCTAGTCTCCTCGCCTAACAGAAACAATTTCCTAGTGCCACCCTTTCCAAGCCATTATCTTAGACGTTTCTATCAAATCTCCCCTTAATCTTCTAAACTCCAATGAATAAAATCCCAGGATCCTCAGCCATTCCTCATATGTTAGACCTACCATTCCAGGGATCATCCGTGTGAATCTCCGCTGGACACGTTCCAGTGCCAGTATGTACTTCCTGAGGTATGGGGACCAAAACTGGACACAGTACTCCAAATGGGGCCTAACCAGAGCTTTATAAAGTTTCAGTAGCACAACGGTGGTTTTATATTCCAACCCTCTTGAGATAAATGACAACATTGCATTCCCTTTCTTAATCACGGACTCAACCTGCATGTTTACCTTTGGAGAATCCTCGACTAGCACTCCCAGATCCCTTTGTACTTTGGCTTTACAAATTTTCTCACCGTTTAGAA
The DNA here is from genome assembly GCF_020745735.1 of Hemiscyllium ocellatum. Classification (NCBI taxonomy): domain Eukaryota; kingdom Metazoa; phylum Chordata; class Chondrichthyes; order Orectolobiformes; family Hemiscylliidae; genus Hemiscyllium; species Hemiscyllium ocellatum. Next base: position 78,792,671 of record NC_083411.1, on the reverse strand, counting down.
AGTAGTCTATGCTTTTATTCTTTTTTCCAAAGTGCAAGACCTCGCATTTGCTCACATTGAATTCCATCAGCCATTTCCTGGACCACTCTCCCAAACTGTCTAGATCCTTCTGCAGTCTCCCCACTTCCTCAGTACTATCAGTTCCTTATCCTCTTCACATATCTCTTCTGTCTAAATGCTATCAGATGAGTTGAAATTTCCCATTAACATACCTTTTTTTCTTAAGCATTTGCCTAATTTATTTGAAGCACACTCTTTCAACCTCCCTTCCAATGTCAGAGTGGTCTCTAAATTCCACCAATTGGTTTTTCATCAAGGAAAGAAAATTCACCTGAAACTAATAGGTAAAACTAAAGGTTAAACAAAAATGTCATTCTGTTAAGCAAGTGTTGATTGTTTGATAAGTGAACTTTGATTGGCAGAGGTGTTGCCATGGGAAATATACCAGTTAAATGGAGACAATCAGTTACTTGTCAAGTTTTGTTTAAATTTAAACCAGGCAAATTCACTCTGTTTGGCCTAAGCATTGCCCCTGAGAAATATATTGCTGTATGGTGGATAAGCTGATCAAGAAGGAATGCTTGCCTTCATTGGTCAGGGCACAGACTATAAAAATTGACAAGTCATTCTGAACTTTAGTTTGGCCACTTTCGGAATGTTCCACACTATTCTGGTCCTCATATTACTGGAAGGATATGGAGGCTTTGAAAAGTGTACAGAAACATGTTTATCAGGATGTTGTCTTATTTGGAAGTTGTTAGCTATGAAGAGAGATTGGACATATGTGGCTTGTTTTCACTTGAGCATCAAAGACCTGACAGAAGCTTGCAAAATTATGAAAGGCATGGATAGGATGGATAGTTGGAGACTTCTGCCCAGGGTAGAAATGTCAATTATTAGGGGATGCAAATCTAAGGTAAAACGGGGAAAGTTTAAAGACGTTGTGAAACATAAGTTTCTTTTACACAAGTAAGTGCCTGGAATACACTGCCAGAGGAGATGGCAGTGTATTCCAGGTAGACACAATAGCAACATTTAAGAAGCATCATGACTGAAATATGAATAGCCAGTGAATAGAGGGATACAGACTACATCAAGGCCAATGAATTTAGTTTCATAAAGGCACCATGTGTTGGCACATGGTGGGCCAAAAGATCTATTTCTGTGTTGTTCTTCTTTGCTCTTCACTCAAGAAAAGGAAACATGACAGAAAGGTTAGCTGAGTTTGAAATACTTTCAGTTCAATAAAGTTAATCATTGCAGCATTAGTTTCAATCAAAGAAAACAAGTTTACACGCCCATTCAATTAGATGCCATGGATTTGGCAGATAACAGTTCAGTTTTGAACTCAGCATTTGCCACATTATAAAAACTGAAAAGAACTGCGGATGCTGTACATGGAAGTTGCTGGAAAAGATCAGCAGATCTGGCAGTATCTGTGAAGAGAAATCAGAGTTAATGTTTTTGGGTCCGTGCCCAGTTCTGAGAAAGGGTCACCGGACTTTGATTTCTCTTCACAGGTGCTGCTAAAACTGCTGAGCTTTTCCAGCAATTTCTGTTTTTTTGTTATCTTATATTTTATTTAAATAACTACAAAAATCCACTCATTTGAGATTATTTCAAATAAACAAACTGGTGATAGCCATTCTCAGGATCATTTCTGAGGGACAAGGACTTAATGAAGGAGAGTCAACCTGCCTGGCTTAATTTTAAACTAAGTTCAAAATTTAACTAGCAGTCACCAATTGATGCATTCTCCATTACAATGCCTCAATCAACCAGAGTGTGCTTGTTGATCAAAAGACAATCTCTTCCTCGACTATATATAAATGTTGTTTTCCTTCACATTGTCATTCTTTCTAAAGTTCAAGTTGAAACTCTTTAACAAGATATGTCTTTTTTGAGCAAAGGTCATGCCTTGTGCGACCAAACATCTTCCTAAGTGTGTTATGCTTTGCAATGATTAACTTCCAAACCTGATATTTCTATGGGCCATCTCTTAATAATCATGACCCTATCTGGTTTCTTACAACACATTGTTGTTTCCAGTTATCCTTTTATATTAAGGACATAATGCACATCATTTGTATATATAGTTTAATTAATTTTAATTGCTCACTTTAAATTCAATCTTTTTATTCTGCACACTATTTGAGACCTGCCTCACTAGTCCAGTCTCTCCCATTTTCTTCTTTACTGTATTATCTCTGTTTAAACTTGTTTTATTTCCTGCGTAATCCTCATCTTGCTTGCCCATTATAAGTCATTAACATATTCCTAGTCTTTCTGCTGCACAATTCCACTATGGCTCAGATGGTACTTATTCTATCAGTTGGCAATTTCTCAACATCAATGGAACCATTGTCTGATTGATTGGTATCTTATTGAATTCTTCACATAACATAATTGCTTCCACACAATTGTGGGTAATCCTTTAGTTTTAAGGTTGCAGCTTAGCCAAATTATTTTTTTAAAAAGTTAGGTTCCCATTCGTAAGTTTGCAGATGATACCAAAATTGAAGGTTAGCGGACTGCGAAGAAGGTTACCTCAGGATACAATCGCATGTTGATCAGATGGGCCGATGTGCCGAGGAATGGCAGATGGAGTTTTATTTAGATAAGCGTGAGGTGCTGCATTTTGGAAAGGCAAATCAGGCTGGACTTATACACTTGATGGTAAGATCTTGGAGAGTGTTGCTGAACAAAGAGATCTTGGAGTGCAGGTTCATAGCTCCTTGAAAGTGGAGTCCCTAGTCGATAGGATACTGAAGAAAGTGTTTGGTATGCTTTCCTTTATTGGTCAGAGCATTGAGTATAGAAGTTAGGAGGCCATGTTGTGGCTGTACATGACATAGGTTAGGCCACTTTTGGAATATTCTGTGCAATTCTGGTTTCACTCCGATCAGAAGGATGTTGTGAAACTTGAAAAGGTTCAGAAAAGATTTATAAAGATGTTGCCAGAATTGGATGGGTTGAGCATTGGGTGGATGGCTGAATAAGCTGGGACTGTTTTCCCTGACGCATTAGAGGCTGAGGGGTGTTGGGGCATGGATAGGGTAAATAGACAAGGTATTTTGCCTGTGCTGAGGGAGTCCAGAAATAGAAGGCATAGGGTTAGGGTGAAAGGGAAAAGTTTAAAAGCGATCTAATAGACAACTTTTTCACGCAGAAGCTGGTGCATGTTTGGAATGAGCTGCCAGAGGAAGTGGTGGAGGCTGGTACAATTACAACATTTAAAAGGCATCTGGATGGGTATATGAACAGGAAGGGTTTAGAGGGATATGGGCCAAGTGCTGGCAAATGGGACTAGATGAGTTTAAGATATCTCGTTGGCATGGATGAGTTAGAATGAAGAGTCTGTTTTCATGCTGTATACCTCCATGACTCCATGTCAGCCTTTTGTAATGTGACTATTAATTGCTAGCAATTTGTGTTTTAAATGATATTATTGTATTTCCTTCCCATTGAACAGTTCAAAGTTTGTAATCTAAAAAAAAGTCTAAAGTATTAAGACTAGAACATTTTCATTTGTTTTTGAAATCCACAGTGTCAGATTCAAGTGAAACATGTATTATTATCACTTTCAACAATTAACATTTTGTTCCACAGAAACTAATCTACATCATTCTGATGATACTCTGCCACAACATAAATAGTCACCTGGCCATAGAACTGGAATATAAAGTGCAAGAGAATGAAAGTGAAGGAGTTTTTATTGGGAACGTAGCCAAAGATATACTTTTGACATCAGCTACTGCCTGTGGTTCACTAGCTTACAAATTCATGAAAGAAATGGATTATGTAATGCTCAAGCCTGAGAGTGGGGAGCTATATACAACCAAGCAGAGAATCGACAGAGAAACCTTATGCCCAGTCAAATTCCGAGGTGATCCTTGTGTCCAACAAGTCAATGTGGTTATTCTGTGTGCTGATCAGTATCTGCAAATGGTGAAGGTTAAGATAGTCATCCTGGATGTCAATGATAATGCACCGTATTTTGCAGAACAAGTGATGAAACTCTCTATTCCAGAAGACGCAGCTACAGGTACATCATTTGGAATTGATTATTATGCAATTGACAATGACACTGGAGAGAATAGCATTAACCATTACTATCTTGAAAATAGCCAAAATGTTTTCGGTTTGATCGATTATGAAACACCCGCCATTGTTGTCCAGCAACCATTAGACAGGGAGGTGAAGGACTTGTATGAAATGAAAATCGTGGCCGTGGATGGTGGTGTACCCCCTTTATCTGGAACAGCCACACTTCTGATCAACATTCAAGACATTAATGATAACTGCCCTGTTTTTAATGCATCAGAGTTTGATATTCAGATTCCTGAAAACATGTCCTCCAATAGTGTGGTGACACAGCTACATGCTGTCGATGCAGACCTAGGCCCTAATGCTGAAATCACCTATTCTTATGGCAATCGTGTTCAGGATGTATCCAGAAAACTGTTTACCTTAGATAGTGCCACTGGGCTTATCATATTTTCTGGAAATAAAAGTCCAGAGATACCTCCTATACATAAACTTACAGTATTGGCTAATGGTCCAGGCTGTGCCCCAGCTATAGTTCAAATTACAGTGTCTGTCATGCACAACAGCAAATACAGTCCAAAGTTGGAGATCAGCTATATAGCTAACCAGGCAGATGGTGTGATTTACCTGAAGGAGACTGCACCTGAAAATACCCCAATTGCTCTCCTCGAGGTAACTGACCCAGATCATTATTTAAAAGGGACAATCTATATCAGCGGCAATGTGCCTTTCTATTTAAAACCTTATGAAAGGTCAAGAAATAAGCATCTTGTCGTCACATCACAGCTTTTAGACCATGAGCTTGAAAACCAATATAAGATTGTAATTAAGGCAGAAGATCCTCGTAGTCTTCATGAACTAACAATACATGTTAAGATTATTGATGAAAATGACAACTCCCCAGAATTCTACCAAAGCTCCTTTGAGGCTTCCATTGAGGAAAACAACACACCTGGAGCTTTTTTACTGAAGATCTCAGCAACAGATGCTGACAGCGGCAAGAACGGGGAAGTGACTTACCACTTGGGACCTGATGCTTTACCCATCTTTTCAATTGAACAACTCACAGGCAATGTAACAGTGTCCACCGCCCTGGACAGGGAAAAAGAGAAACTGTACAGGTTTTCTGTTTCTGCTGTTGACCATGGAATTCCTCCTAGAAAGAGGAGCACTATTGTAATCATTCATGTCTTGGACCAGAATGATAACATACCCTCCTTCCTCACCAATGACTACACATTCTTTATCCCAGAAAACTTCCCACGACATGGCGAAATTGGAGTCATCAATGTAACAGATTTGGATGAAGGGGCTAATGGTGATGTTACTGTGTCTATCCTGAGTAGTAGCAGTAATTTTTTAATGGACAACACCAGAGGAATCTTACGTTGCAATTCTTCAGTCGACCGAGAGAAAAATACTATGCACGTATTCTGGGTTGAGGCAGTGGATGGTGGGAAACCACCTCTTTCCGCAACAGCAAAAATAACTGTATTTGTTCTAGACATAAATGATAATCCTCCAACTGTATTACTTCCTCAGTCAAACATATCATGGCTTCTTGTGCCCCCTAACACACCCCAAGGAACTGCAGTGGCTGAGATTTATGCCATTGACTATGATGCTGGCATTAATGCCGTCATGACTTACACTATTGTTGGGAGGAATGGTCCAGCTCCTCATGTGTTTGGAATTAATACAGCGACAGGAAACATTACATTGCAAGAGAAACTGTTGAGCAAAGACTATGGCTTGTATCAACTACTCGTAAAAGTCAGTGATCTTGGACAGCCCCAACCTCTCCATTCCACAGTAATGGTCAATTTGTTTGTCAATGAGACTGTGAGCAATAAAAGTTACTTGGAAGACTTGTTGCACAGGCGAACTGTTTTCACAGAAGAAGTGCAAACTGAATCAAATCCATGTCCATTATTACAGACATTAGACATCCCCTGTTCCCCTCCAATCATTCCCATTGCAATCACAATGATTATTGTCTCTGTTATTTTCTTTACTATTTCTCTTTGTATGCTTCTAAGCATGAGAAAGAAAAGTAAAAAAAAAGAACTTTACATAGATGCCCAGATACCATTAAAAATAAATCTTGACTACTATACAAAAGACTGGAATGATGAACAGTTGTAGAACTCAAAAACTTGTTGAACAAAACACACGAAAGACTGCAGTAAGCATATGAAGAATGGCTTTGTAGTTTACTTAAAAATAAACTGCATTTCAAGAACATTTTTACCTTTCTTAAATATATATATATATTTATAACATTTTCTCATAAAGTTACGTGCTAACAAAACCTTTACAAATATTGAATAAGTACTGTTGAGAAATCTGGCACAAATAGGAACCTGGAATAACCAACATATTTTCTCAATGTAGTTTTATTTATAAAATGTTACAGAAGAACTCAGCCCAAAACTAAAGACCTATTAACTTGGTATATTGACCTATTGGAGCTAACTTGCTTCGTTGTGTACTGAAACATTCTGTGAAAGACAAGTTTTCTCAAGGTGTTCATTTGTTCTCTTCATATTTTATCAGCATGCCAAAACCAAGTTTGTATTTCAAAGTTTCTGTTAAATTACATTTAGACAGTCATTTTTATATTGCATAAGTGGTCCAATTTGTGGTTCATGACAGCAACAAGAGTTAAATATTCAACAGTTTGGAGTTTCTGATTGTAATTCAGAAGTAATTTGGGTTTCTGAAAGTTTAGTTTACTCAATCATTGTCTGCAATCCCATGCAAAACATGGCAATGTATGAATTGGGAATGAGGCATAATTGGATGCTGTGGGCTGGGACCTATCACAAGCTCAACTTTTCCTTGATACTCCCATCACCCACAGGAACAGTTCTCTCCTGTCCCTTCTCAACTCACCGGTTGTGAGTTTCAGCAAATGGGCAGGTCTACAATCACCAATTCATTGTCCTCCACTCTGTCCTAATTACTTCCACTTTCTTGAATCAAAACATGGCAGGTTCCAACAGACCAGAGGTAGTAGCTATAACAGATCTACGGTTAAGAATTGTAGGAAAGGACATATAAGTTCTAAGGGGTAATTTTAAATTCAAGTACTGGGTGTGCAAAGTTCAAATTTCAGATCCAGACTTAATACCTCTCAATTTCTGTCCGTGACCAGTTTTAATAATTTGAATGTTATAAGGCACATAGAAGCAGCTTTAGAAGTATTTGGTAACTAGGAATCACTACTTATCATTTGTTAAGTACCCGCTTCACAGCAGTTGCTCCACATTCGCCACTCTCCATGCCCTCCTGAAGTCAAAGCCTGGCAGATGCCTCCCTGAACCAAGCCAGGAGACCAGTGGGAGCTCTTATAGTTGCACCCCATCTGCACATTGGAGTTACAAGTTTCAAAATGCTATAGCTGTGGCTGCAGGCCTTCTCATGTGGGAGTTTTCCCTTTGCAATGTTTGCCTGGCAGCTGTGGCCACAGTTTATTTTTAAGCATTCCAAAGTCTTCAAAAGGATGCCCCCATTTTGACATGCTCTCACGCTTGCCCATTGATAATGGCAGCACCTGTACTTTTTCAAGGAGGGCTGCTCGTCATCTGAGTGTTTGGCCCACATGTTAGTCTCCCCACTTGAGTAGCCCATCCATTAACCTTCAAGAAGATTGTGCAGACAGGCTTACCTCAGAAACCATCAGGCCCGGGTGCCAGGAATGATCCCAGTCCACTTCTAAAAAACATGGTAAAATTCCACCATCATCAGCTGGACAGGAGAATGACCTCCTCTGTTTTCAGGTGGAAGGTTGACCATCAAAATCACTTAAGCAGTCTTCATGCCTCCATATAAGTCTACTTTCTATTTCAGTCAATGGATAGTGGAAAACCAATGGCTAAATGGAGGCAAGAACAACTGGATCCATAAAGCAGTGCTTTATGGGATGGCGTTATCTCCCAGCCAAATAGGAAATTCTGTAAACTCCATAGGTCCACTGCCTATCTGATACTGTACCCACATCCACACCCCCTCCCATACCTCCTTGATCCTCCATTTACTGACTGCTGTCTCCCCATGGCTTATGATCTTTGTCTGCTCCCTATGCCCAAAATCATTGAACACAATCTACCTCCATGACCTATTGTCCCTGCAATATATGTTCTTAGACAGTTACCTATGCTGGCAGCTCCTTTATAAGGGACATACCACTCTCAGTTATGTTGACCTCTTCCACCATATAGATTCCCACACACACATTGGTCGCATCACACATCAAGGTCCTTACCCCGTCAACTGTTTTAACCTCCCCTTATATACATATCCTGACAGACCACCTTTGACACATAACTAGCTGTAACTTCCTTAACCTTCGGGAATCTTCAACTGCTGCTGTGACAGTCACAATGAGATTTTGCAGTTCAGCAGTGGTCAAATGGAAATCCTGGTGGGAGGCTAGCAAGCACAAGTATAACCCCCAAAAGTCCCCTGAGTTGGAGGGATAAGTGGAACTTGGAGCTTATCTAGAAGAGATGAATCCAGCCCAGAGAAGTTCTCTGTTTTACTAAAAGAAACATTATCATTTCAAAGAATATTTTCTTATATGTTAAACCAATGCCTGTATATTCAATATTTAGTTTTGTTTTGATTGGATGCATTGATTTTAATGTTTAAATGCATGACTGATTGAAATTCCCCCGTCACACAATCATTCATATTATGTAAGACTTGAGAATTTCTTTAAGCAACATTGTGATCCATGAGAGCTCCCATGGTTAAAATCAAAATAGCATTTAGATAGCGGCAGTATTACAACAGTACTCCCACATGCTCAACAAATAATGGAGAAACATACAAATCCTTCAGAAAGATTTATAATCACTGTGCAAAATAAAGCACATTTTGGTTTTTATGAACAAGGTTTTAGGGTTTTATTTTGATAGGCAAAATACAAAATACAAGAATAAGGTCAATGTTTTCTATTTTTGATGAGGCAGTGTGGATTGACATCACATTTAAACAAAGAATTGCGGTAAACTAGAAACATGCCTAAATCTGGAAATCCCCGGTGTCTATAGTCTGACTGCTGCCATTTTTGATAGGAGAGAACCCAGGCAGTATTATATTGGGATTCAATGGGGAATGTTTGTGTATTAGTCAGACCTATCTCAAATTGTAGCTGAAAATGTGTTGCTGGAAAAGCGCAGCAGGTCAGGCAGCATCCAAGGAGCAAGAGAACATAGAACATAGAACATAGAAAAATACAGCGCAGTACAGGCCCTTTGGCCCTCGATGTTGCCCGAACCAAGCCCACCTAACCTACACTAGCCCACTTTCCTCCATATGCCTATCCAATGCCCGTTTAAATGCCCATAAAGAGGGAGAGTCCACCACTGTTACTGGCAGGGCATTCCATGAACTCATGACCTTCAGGAGGGCTTATGCCCGAAACGGCGATTCTCCTGCTCCTTGGATGCTGCCTGACCTGCTGCCCTTTTCCAGCAACACATTTTCAGCTCTGATCTCCAGCATCTGCAGTCCTCACTTTTTCCATCTCATATTGTACAAACATCTCAAGATGTCAAAGATTGAACACCAAAGTAGAGGGTTTTCCTTGCTTCATGGAATCTTTTCTGGCTGCTGGATGAAGGATCAAGTTTCATCACAGACATTTTATGTGATATATTAATAAAGATTAGCAGTTATGATAATGGTGTTCACTTATTTTATGTATTTTCCACTGACATATCTTTACAGGGTCTGGAATCAACTGATGCGGATTAAAGAAAAAAGGCAAGAAGAGTAACATTTCTTGATTGATAGCAGTGTATCTCAATGGGTTGGCTGTGTCAGTCGGAGAGACCAATGGTTATTGTAGTTATTTGGAGGCACAAATGTGTGGCCAAGCATTTCCAAATATGGATTCATATTGTTTTAACTGAACTTCCTAATCCACCATTCAGCAGCCAGCCAAAAAAAACTGAATGAATTTGATTCCATGATAGCGATGCATTGTTTAGGAATTGAACACTAAATGTACAATGAGAGATAGTCAAGAAACAGATTTTTGTTTGCTTTGGACATGTAGTAAAGATATAAATCACCATAAATGCATTGTTTTGCATTGAATGCACTTCATTGACTTGTATAGTGTTGAATAAATTCTCCAACTGTTTGTTGTCCAAGACTAAGTCTGATAATCTGCCATTAAAGAGAACTCAATCACATGCTGACTTTTATCCATTCTGGCTATTTGACACACAAAAATGAGTCAATTCTGTTTAATGCTTGGAATGTCCAATTGTTTGCCTTGATTCTGAACTGTTAAAGGTACTTGACAGAATGCAGTGAAGTGAATGGAAAAACAATATTGTGCAGAAGACTTAAACGTGCTTATTTTACTGAGCAAATTAGATGAGAAAGGGGCAATTTTTTTTCGAGGCCACTATAGTGTAGAATATGAAATTACAAGCAATTAAAGACATGAACAGATAGACTGTCTATTCAACTTGCCCATATAATTGTAGCATCTTGGATAACACAGCAGACATATTTCTAACCCTGTCCAAAGTCATGCGATTTCTTGGGATGAGTGCAAGAATTGACCGAAAACCCAGGTCAATTTGAGGCTACAAAATCTGTGAAAGTCCATTTTGATATCTCTAACATGATTGGTTTCTTACACTAGTTTCATACTGGCTCTGATTAGTATTAGGCTGAGGGGGGGGTGGGGCCTTATAGAGGTTTACAAAATTATGAGGAGCATGGATAGGGTAAATGGGCAAAGTCTTTTCCCTGGGGTCAGGGAGTCCAAAACTAGAGGGCGTAGGTTTAGGGTGAGAGGGGAAAGATATAAAAGAGACCTAAGGGACAACTTTTTCACACAGAGGGTGGTATGGAATGAGCTGCCAGAGAAAGGGGTGGAGGCTGGTACAATTGCAATATTTAAGAGGCATTTGGATGGATTTATGAATAGGAGGGGTTTGGAGGGATATGGGCTAGGTGCTGGCAGGTGGGACTAGATTGGGTTGGGATATCTGGTCGGCGTGGATGGGTTGGACCAAAGGGTCTGTTTCCATGCTGTACATCTCTATGGCTCTATCTATGACTGTATCTAACTTTCACATGAGGAGAGTACCGATTTGGTCAAATTTATGTCCAAATTGAATTAGAAGAATTGAAGTCAGGCTTTAAATTTGAGATCATGCAAACATTTAATACTGGAATTAATCCCCATGGAGCTTCTTGTGCTTGTGAATGGAAGAAACATGAAAACTTCTTGGGAAAATAGCATTGTCAGGGGCTCCTTTGGCTCTTCAACTGACATTTCAGCAGAGAAGCATGAAAACTTTCACAGAAATTCATTGATTTGTAAATTTGCAATCTTGGTATTTTTTAAAAGAAATAATAAAATTTTCTAAGCTTTGGTTTCCAATTATTTGCACTCGGTAGGTTATGAAGTTTTAAAATGTTTGATTCATGAGATATGCAAGTGTAATTGTCTCTTTTACATTTTTGCTTCATTTAAACTATAAATAAAATTTTACAATATTTCAGGCACATCAAAAAGTGTTCAATGCTCAATAAAGTACTACACTTCATTGATACTGTCTCTCTTATGATACTTAAATAAAATATATCCATGTGTGGTTGTATTGTTTTTGGATCATGCTTCATATTTTAGACTAATTTTCAAAACAATCTGCAGTAGCTGCACAGAAAATTCAAAACATTCCCTTTAAGACTGTAAAACTATCATAAATATGTACAGGAATAGGCCATTTGGTCCTTTTCCACCATTTAACAGGATTATAGCTGATCCAAAATTCCTCATTTCGTTTGCCTGGATTTTCCCCACAACTCTCGATTTCTCTACCAATCAAGAATCTCAGCCTTAAATATACACAAGGAATCTACCCTGTTGCTCTCTGTGGCAAGGAATTCCAAAGACTCTCAACACTCAGAAAAGATTCTTCCTCAATTCAGGCATCCTTTTATTCTGAGACTATTGCCTCTGGTCCTGGACTCTTCCATGAGGGGGATTATCTTCTCAGTATTTACCCTGTCAACTCCCTTCAGAATCCTATATGTTTCAATGAGATCACCTATCATTATAACGAAACTCCAGTGAGGATAGTCACAATCTGTTTAGCCTTGGCTCATAATTCCTCCCTATCAGGCACATTCTAGTGGATCTTCCATAAACTGTCATCAGTGAAATAATATGTTTTCTTAAATACTCCAGATGTGGTGTCCCCAACAACTTGTAGAGTTAACTAGTAAGATTTCACTTGAAATAACAGCCAGTGTGTGCTAGCTCTCTGCGTTTCCTGCGCAAGTATCCCCACCTCCCTTCATGTTACAACTGTCTGCACTTTTTCTCTATTTAAATAATACTCTCTTGTTTTGTTCTCTCCTCAAAAATGAAGAACTTCATATTTTTCCACATTATAGGCCATTTGTCAACATCTTCTGCCTTGGAACACTTCAACCCAGGACATCAATGTGGACTTCACCAGTTTTCTCATTTCCCCTCCCCCAACCTTACCCCAGTTCTCAGTTCCAACCTTCCAGTTCAGCACTGTCCTCATGACCTGTCCTACCTGCCAATCTCCCTTCCCACCTATCCGCTCCACCCTCCCATCTGACCTGTCACCACCATCCCCACTCCCACAACCCAATTGTACTCTTCGCTACCTTCCCCCACCCTCCTCTCTGACCTATCACCTCCACCCCCACCCCCATTACCTGTTATACTCTTTGCTACATTCTCTCCAGCACCGCCTCCCCTCCCCCCTCCCCACCCCTCCACACACACACACACACACACACACACACACACACCTCCTCGGATGCTGCATGACCTGCTGTGCTTTTCCAGCATCACTATGATCTGAACTCTGGTTTCCAGCATCTGTAGTCCTCACATTTGCCCATTTGTCAATATGTTATCTACTCACTTAACCAATCAATACCTCTCTGTAAACCGTTCAGATCCCTCTCACGACTTGACTTTCCACCCATTTTTGTGTTGTCTGTGTCCATTCGCTACCTTCCTTCAAGTCATTAATATATATTGTAAACAGTTATGCTGCCAGCACTGATCCCTTCTGAATCCCACTGTCACGGATCACCAACCTGAGAGAAAACAGCCCGTTATCCTCACTCATACCTGTCCATGAGCCAGCTCTCTATCAATGCTAATATACTACCTCCAACACATGAGCTCTTATCTTATGACTTAGCCTTTCAGTCCAAAATTGTCAAAGTCTGGGTATAAGATTTAAATTAACTTTTACATAATCTCTGCACAAATCAGGACAGAATTTTCAGGGTAGCCCTTTAAAGGGTTTTAATTATCCTTTCTGAGTAACTTTATTTGCTTTCTTCCAATTTAAAGTTAGGAAGTGGCCTGAGAGTGCCAGTAATAATTGAGACAAAGTTCATGTTTTGTTCAATCACTCACTAATGAAGAAAAACACAAAGCCAAGCAGACCTTTGGTCAATTTGCAAAGTTGACTACAAGGAAAATAACTTTGAATCAGCCAGAATAATTTAAGCCTGTTGTGATAAAGGAGCCAACTAAATGACAGACAACTGTACTTCAACAAGACTTGAAAATCGCCAAACCCTACACACTACCAGTGACAAGTGTCACAAGACATCTACTATTATATATCAACCAATCCTTATTCAACTTTGTTTAGAGTGCATTTTAAAGTGGGAGATGAGATGACATTAAGGAAAGAGAAATCTGTTGGTATTCAGTGTTAAAAAATTGGCATAATATTCTGATACTCATTGTGAACTGACAAATATGGACCTATTACTACGTTCATAAATCCAAATCTAATTCGCCCGTACATGACTGAAAGGCTTTCACACGTAGTTAGTTGCTGATTTGTGACATCTCAATGGAAAACCTGATCAGCCAGAAAAGACAGAAATATTCACAAATCATAATGAATGCTTTGAAGAACAGTGCTTCATCTCCCACTGTTTATTTCATCAGACATATTCTAGTAGAAGTAATTTATTAATGAACAGGAATGTTTGAGAAATGACAAGTAATATAGCTAATGTTTGTTGAATTCAAATAAAACTGCTTTCCCTCATTCCCCCCTTCTACTTCAGGTCTATCATCAAATTAATATTTAAAGAATCAACAGCAACATAGAACATTGTTTAATAGTAAGTGTATAACTACCACAGTGTTTCTATTTTTACAAGGATATGTAAAATAGGTTTATTAAACTGAGGAACTGCTGCAAATGTGTTGCTGGTCAAAGCACAGCAGGCCAGGCAGCATCTCAGGAATAGAGAATTCGACGTTTCGAGCATAAGCCCTTCATCAGGAATAAGAGAGAGAGCCAAGCAGGCTAAGATAAAAGGTAGGGAGGAGGGACTAGGGGGAGGGGCGATGGAGGTGGGATAGGTGGAAGGAGGTCAAGGTGAGGGTGATAGGCCGGAGTGGGGTGGGGGCGGAGAGGTCAGGAAGAGGATTGCAGGTTAGGAGGGCGGTGCTGAGTTGAGGGAACTGACTGAGACAAGGTGGGGGGAGGGGAAATGAGGAAACTGGAGAAATCTGAATTCATACCTTGTGGTTGGAGGGTTCCCAGGCGGAAGATGAGGCGCTCCTCCTCCAGCCGTCGTGTAGTTGTGTTCTGCCGGTGGAGGAGTCCAAGGACCTGCATGTCCTCGGTGGAGTGGGAGGGAGAGTTAAAGTGTTGAGCCACGGGGTGGTTGGGTTGGTTGGTTCGGGCGGCCCGGAGGTGTTCTCTGAAGCGTTCCGCAAGTAAGCGGCCTGTCTCACCAATATAGAGGAGGCCACATCGGGTGCAGCGGATGCAATAGATGATGTGTGTGGAGGTACAGGTGAACTTGTGGCGGATATGGAAGGATCCCTTGGGGCCTTGGAGGGAAGTGAGTGTAGAGGTGTGGGTGCAAGTTTTACATTTCCTGAGGTTGCAGGGGAAGGTGCCGGGGGTGGAGGTTGGGTTGGTGGGGGGTGTGGATCTGACGAGGGAGTCACGAAGGGAGTGGTCCTTGCGGAACGCTGATAGGGGAGGGGAGGGAAATATATCCTTGGTGGTGGGGTCCGTTTGGAGGTGGCGGAAATGGCGGCGGATGATACGTTGTATGCGGAGGTTGGTGGGGTGGTAGGTGAGAACCAGTGGGGTTCTGTCTTGGTGGCGGTTGGAGGAGCGGGGCTCAAGGGCGGAGGAGCGGGAAGTGGAGGAGATTTACTTTATTAAACTGAGGACACAACATACTGGGCAGAACTAAGCAAAGCGGTCTATTGAATATGTAAAGTTCGACATTTTTAAGTAAACTTCATAAAAGTCAAAAATAACACTAAAACTAAAATTTATAAACCTAAAGTATATTTTTCATAGAATCTCTGAAGTGTGGAAGCAAGTCATTTGGCCCATCAAGTACACACTAACTCTCCAAAGAGCATTTCAATCCTCCATCCTATACCTATAACCCTATATTTCCCATGGATAACCTACTTAGCCTGCATATCCCTGGACACTTTGTGCAATTTAACATAGCCAATGCACCTAACCTACACACTTTTGGAAGCTCACATGAGCACCCAAAGGAAACCCACCCAGACATGGGGAGAACGTGCAAACTCCACGCAGTCACCCGAGGGTGGAATTGAACCCACGCCCAGGCTACTGTGAAATAGCAGTGCTAACCACTGAGCCACCATGTCAGCCCTATTGATTCAAAAATGAGGTTGTCAATTACACAGCCAACATTTGCCAGCCATTCCCAATTACCCTGAAGAATTTGATTATGTTGAGCAGTCTTCTTGCAATATTGCAGTCTTTATGACAAAGATCATACAGCATTTTGAACCAACCATGATGAAGGTATGGAGAATTCTTATGAAATCAAAACGGTGCACGATTTGGAGGGAACATTCCAAATGGCAACGTTGACATGTGTTTCTTGCCTTGCTCATTTAAGTAGGACATATAACTAGGTTAAAGAGTTTCATTAGAAATATTACACAATTAGAGTTATCACTCAGTTGGTGTCTGCAGTTGTATCAAGTAATCTATAAATCTGATGCAATACTTACATCTTCCCAATGCTGGTTTTAACTACTGTCCTTGCTTTATAGGGATAAAAACTTTAAAACTCGGCAAACCATCATGTATCTATTTACCTAATTAAGACAATGAATAGAATGTTTATAATTTACCTGTTCACAGATGTTATTACACATCTCTGGAGCAGGTAGGACTTAACCACATACCTCCTGATCCAGAGGTAAGGACACAACAACTGTGCCACGCTCCAAGTTTCATTTATATGCGGTACAATGGAAAAAAAAAGTGCAATTCAAACACTGAGACTGTAAAGAAAATCAAATATCCTTTTGCATGATTATTCATTAGTATTGACGTTAAAATATTGAATATGTATTTTCCATATGTTAGTATCACTAATGGTCAGATCAGTCATTTTGAAATAACTTAGAGAGGTTAAATTAGTACAATGGATGTAACAGAGTTAAGACATTTTTTGTGACATTTGCCAAGTATGAGGAACACTTTTAACCAGGAAGGACAATAAGTTGTTTTCTACAACAAAATGCAATCTTAATCATTCATTAAAAAGATCCGAGCAGCTCATTTGCAAAGATTAAAGTTTTGAAAACAAAGTCATGCGTGTGGTGTGAATTTAACTGATTTATTCCCACTTTGGTGCAGTGATTTCTTTGACATCCATGTAAACATATTATCAATGTGATTAATTATTTTTATTTCATTCGCAGGATGTGGGCAACATTGGCTAAACCACCATTATTTCCAGTCTCAAAATGCCCTTGAAAGGGTGGTGATGAGCTGACTCCTTGAACATCTGCTATCCATGGTGTATAGGTATACGCAGAGTGCAATTAGGAATGGAGTTCTGAGGTTTTGAAACTGCAACAGTGAAGGATGAGTGATATAGGTTCAAGTCCAAGTATGTGTGTTCCCATTCATCTGCTACACTTGATGTTCTAGTTGATAGAAGCTACTGGTTTGGGAGGTTCTGTCAGAGAATCCTTGGTATGTTGCTGCGGTGCATCTTATAATTGGTACACAGTCCTGCTACTATGGCTCAGTGATGAAGTGGGTTAATGTTGAAAGTGGTGACTTGGGTGGCAAGTTTCTCAAGTGCATAGAGCTGCATTCATTCAGGCATGTAGAGAATTTTGCATCCTAATCTAAAATTTATAGCTGGTGGACATTGGGGAGACATAAGATGTCTCCCCAATGAATTCCACTGAAACCTTAGCCTTTGCCTCATCCTGGGTCGACAGTATTTTCAGTTTAATTCAGTTTCTGGTCACTGGTAACCCCCAGGATGTTGGCAGTCACAGTTTTGGTGACAGCAATGCCATTGAACATTAGCTAAATGCAGTGATGCCCTGGGACTGAGATGATATGACTCCACAATTATCTTCCTTTGGGCTTGGTATGTTGCCAGTGAAGAATTTGTCCCAAACTTAGATTGAACCCAGTATCACTCGAGCTCCATAGTATCATAGGTAAGTCAAATGCTGCCTTGATGTCAAAGGTAGTAACTGTCACTTGACCTTTATAGTTCAGCTCTTTTGTTTAAATCAAGGCTAAAGTGAGGTTAGGAGCTCAGTGGGCATGGTGAAAACCATACTGAGCATCAGTGAGCAGCTTAGAGCTGAGTAAGAGGTGCTTGACAGCATTTCACCTGCAAACCTTTTGTTTCTGAGCAGGAGAAGAGCCACAGGAGTTTCATACCATTTTAATAATCAGAAATGTCACCACATGAAAAACACAGAGACATATTCTGATGTGATTTAAGTCACTTTATCAGGAATACACAAATAAATGTTGCTCCGACATAGAGTTTAATTTGCAAGCAACTCGCCAACGGTTTTCCATATTATGCCAATAATCCCATGTCTTTTTCTACAGACAGTATTCACGTTAATCAGAAAGTTATGGGGAACCATGTTAATTTGTGTGCAGTGCAAATGCTGACTGCTCATATTACAAATGGCTTGTTTTGTTTCTGATATTCCATGAACAGTTTTATTGGAACTGTGGCCAATGGATCCAGAGGCGAAACATGGTACGTTAAGAAACAAAGAATTCAGCAAGCACTGGTCCGGCAGCAGTCTCCAGCAGCTGCCAAACAGCCTCCACACCTCCACAGAAGAAGGTCCGCTTAATATGTAGAGGGGGCACAGGAGGTAGACAGCCTATTACACTCAATGCCATTTTCTCCAGATGAGCTCATAATATGGCAGCCATATGTCCTGGGACACTGTCACAGCCCTGTGCCAACTGATGGAGGAAGACTCGTGACCTGAAGGTATGGGTATGCATCCTATTCCAGAGGCCATCGTGAGGTCAGTTGTGCTTAATTATTATGCAACTAACGGTATCCAAGGATCCACTGGGAACCTGTGTACGTACAATTTCTCAATCTTCAATTAATATGAGTATCAAAGCTGTTGCTGGTGCAGTTTAATCTAGATCAAACTGTTTGATCTAATTTCCCTATAACCAGGTCAGTGCTGTGGCCTAGGCAGCAGGTTTCATGCGGAGGGGGCTAATCTATGGCAGAACTCACTGGTCTTAGCGTTCTGGCCAGATGATCCCAGGTGCATTTGTGGTGACAAGGCCCTGACAATGGCTCAGGGAGGCTCACCCTCGTTATCTAGGGACTTCCAGAGGTGGAAGGTCAGAGGCAGGATGCAGATAAAGAGGGCACGCACCACTGGAGTTTCCTGAGAGGAAATTTCTAGGGGTGGCCTGTATCTAGTGAGGAAGGGGCACCTGGGGTAAGTCAAGCTCCCTTGCCCTCTGCCACCTTGCTCTTGATGTTCACCAGCAATGGCTAGAGTGATGGAGTGATGGAGTGCGAGTCTGCATACATCTCTGGCTGCCATTGAGCATTCTGCTGGAATTGGCACTCCATGATCTCTGGCTTCTTCCCCAGAGATGGTAGAGGAGGTGATGTATTGCAGGTATCTCACAAGCTCTTCAGAATGGAGATTTTGCAGCTGCCTGCTGAATGCTGGAGACTAAAAAAAAGAATGAGTAGTGAAGCAGAGGTAGAAGGCTTCAACATGTTAAGAATAATTCACAGTGTTTGTAAAGGGACAGCAGCATAGCATATCACATTGAATTTGACTTGCTTGCCAGGACATGGGCATCAAAGCATCACTGTATGAGTGATGTTAATCCTGTTCTGCTTAGAAAGGATTCTCACCTCAGGGATTTAGATTTTAGATTTAGATTTATTGTCATGTATCTAAACAAAACTGTGAGATATGTATTTTTCTCACGTGCAAAATGCAAAGTGTCACTATGCACCGCACCACCAACATTCCCTCAACATTGTTCTTTACACAGCAGCGACTTACACAATCGACAAACGGACATCATACACTGTGGGCGGAACATCAGACTGGCTGCGGCACACATGCTAACACACTGCTCCAGGAAAACATTGATTATCACCAGTCTTGGTGTTCTCTGTTCTATTGTGGGCCATTGTCACATAGCAGGAGGAAAAGGGAGGGATTAATTGAGATGAAAGCAGCCGGCACAGCTACTAGTGTTGGTGCAGATGGAAGAAACGTGGTGAGTAGGAAATGCAGAGTGTAGGAAGAGTTCATAGCCTGAGGGAATTGGATGTGAGTGAGAGGCATTGAGAGAGTGATAGACTATCAACCTTGGTGCCTGTAGTGGCTGAGTGAGATTTTTTTAAAAATTCTATCATGGAATCTGGATATTGCTGGCTAGCTGGTATTTATGCTGTGTCCCTAGTTGCCCTTGAGATGGTGGTGGTGAGCTGTCTTCTTGAATTGCTGCAGTCCATCTGCTGCAGACAAACAAAGTGCAGTTAGGGAGGGGAATTCAAGATTTTGACCCAACATTGAAGGAACAGCAAAATATTTCCAAGTCAGGATGGCAAGTGGCTTGGAGGAGAACTTGCAGGGTGTGGTGTTCCCATGTATCTGTTGCCCTTATCCTTCTAAATGGAAGTAGTTTAAGGTTTGGAAGATGCAATCAAAGAATATTTGGTGAATTCCAGCATTGCATCATTTAGATAATACACAATTCTGCTACGGAGTGTCAGTTACAGGGGGAGTGGCTGTTTGTGCATGTGGTGCCTATTAAGCAAGCTGCCTTGTCCTGGATGGTGTCAAGCTTCTTCAATGATGGAATACTCCCACTCCAGCAAGGCAAGTGGGAGTATTCCATCACAGTCCTGACCTGTACATCGTGGATGGTGGATGGGCTTTAGGGAATCACAAGGTGGGTTATTCGCCACAGTATTTCTAGTCTCTGACCTGCTTTTGTAGCCACTGAATTTATATAGTGAGTCCAGGTGAGTTCCTGGTCAGTGTGAGTGTGAGGTAGCAGGGAAAAAAATCTATCATTTACCCTTGTGGAGCTCAGAAAGTCATTAACCTTCTTCCCGCATTGCTGGGTGTTCTTCTGGATATGAATCCTATACTAAATTGGTTTGCAATGTTAGACCAGGCTAACAGAGCCTAGGGCCATGGTCGTCTCTTGTGGTTCTGAGCTAAGGGGATGACCCTCCTGTCCATCACCCCATCCATCAGGGCCTCCAGGTATCCGCAGGCAAATTGGAATTGCCTCTCTTGGCCATCTCTGAAGAAATTCTTTGCTCATCATAATTGGGAACATCTGTTTCTGGTTGTCAGCACTTAACATGGTGCACAGCTGAGGCTTTAGATATGGCAATGGGAAACCCCTAATGTCCTGGCAGCAGAGAATATTGCACCACCGAAGAGTGAAAGGCAATATAAGAACTGCACCATGAGGCATAGGACACCAGAAAATTTAGTCAAGAACTCACTAGAGCTGACAGAGAGAAATCCAACATGAAGCTCTGAAACAAACACATAATCAGATTTTAGGAAAATTCAGTTTCAGACACATTATCTGTTGGATAATGTTATCATCATTGCTTTGAAACTATAATAATTTAGTTTCCAACAATATTTTTAGCTCCAAGAAATTATTGCCCACGAGTCCTGTATTCTCAATCCTGTATCAGAAGGAACATTTAAGAAAAACTGAAAAAGAATTATCTTCATTTCCCCCAAGCTCAGGATTTAGCTTTGTAACTGATATTGTCAAAGCGTGTTGAAAGTTTCTGCAGAACAACAAAGAGCACCTTTTGTAATTTATTTTTCATTTATATTTGACATCAATGAGATTTAATGAGACATCCTCACTTTAAGATAATAACAGAAAATGGTTAAGTTTCATTGCATATGCTGCTCAATGTAATATACATTGTAGATAAGGAGATTTAGTGCAAGTTAGAAACTCATACAACACTTCACTGCAGAGAAATCACCAAGGCAACAGTGATAAAACATTCTGTCGATCTGGCTTGTTGTAACTTTCAATCACAAAATAAGGATCTATTTAAATTATATAAATATTGGGAAGAACAAATGTTTTGTGTTCAGGCCCTACCAATGACTCTATTCTGTCACCTTCGAGTTTATGGCTTTCCTTGAACACTGTGCAAGTGTAAATCATACTGTATTCAAAATTCACATTGGTTGTTTCAGTATTAGCATGGCCGAGGTTACATATTGCTGATCCACCCATTAATAGAAAGGTCAGCCACATCCTGACTGATTTTAAAAGAAATCAGCTCCACAGAGGTAATTCTGAGGAGGGAAAAAGAGCCCCAACCTCAGGAGCCACTGGTTGTAGAGTAAAGGGTGATTAATACCAATACTCAAATGGCAGTGACTGAGCATGTGCGTAAGGAGCTAGATCAAAATGGTATAATAGCATGTATAACTGAGACGTACTAGAAAGAGGTACCAGTTAAACCCTGTTCTACCATTCTTATGTGCAAAGTTTATTGGCAATAAATGTTTGCTCTAGCCTTGTGTCTACAACTTGTATATCTCAAGGTCTCGAAAATAGTCTTGCATTGGCCAATCTGAGTGGAACATGGATGTTGGACAGAAAGGTGAGCTTAGGGATATTGGTTAGAGAAGGATTAGAATCCCAAGTAGAATTGGTGTTGGTGTTTGGGGAAGAAGTATGTGGGGGGTTGGCACAGATTGTGAAGGTCAGAGAACAGCTTGGGATAGGGGTTGTCAACACTCTTTAATCTCCCCTTTCAAGTGATGGGGTCAAAATGCAGCACTACCTTTTCATTCCACTTTTCCCAACAGCACAAATTATTGTGGGGTAGGAATATACCCATAGGCAGCTATTATTTGATCAGTTAGGAACATTATTTGGCTCAAGGCTGAGTGTTATGGCTAGGCGAAAGTGAGGACTGCAGATGCTGGAGATCAGAGTCAAGATTAGAGTGGTGCTGGAAAAGCACAACAGGTCAGGCAGCATCCCAGGAGCAGGAAAATTGATGTTTCAGGCAGGAGCCCTTCATCAGGAATGATTGATTTTCCTACTCCTCGGATGATGCCTGACCTGCTGTACTTTTCCAGCACCACTCTAATCTTGAGTGTTATGAAGGGCTTATGCTCGAAACGTCGAATTCTCTATTCCTGAGATGCTGCCTGGCCTGCTGTACTCCTACATTGAGGGCTTAAGGGAAAAAGTCAGTGGATGGAGATTTGGCAGTGAGTTGGCAAATGGGGTTTAAAGTGTTCTAGGGATAGATGAAATAAAATGTACAAGGGGTGCATAGATTGATGTGGTGAACATTTGGAGCCCAGCACGTCTGTTGGGAGTGAGTGAATAAAATTGTTTAAATGCTTCTGGGTACAAGGGGTTGCAAATTACACATTGGAGGAGTTCCTGCTGCTATTGCTAGCATTTTGCTAAAGTCAGAAGCAAGAGCTGTAAAGTCTGATAAAAAGATCACTGCACAACATGAAAATTGCAATTTTGTGATATAATGGTGTATCCTGGATTTAAGGTGCGAGTGATCATTCTTGGGGCAACTGAGCTGCCACCTGACATATTGATCTATTTGAAATAACCTGAAGGTAGAGACATGAATGTGATAGGAGAGTGTTCTTTCCGTTGCAAGTGATAGGGTGTCACTATTAAACATGGCTGCCGTGATTCAGTGGTGCATGTACAAGTACATTAGCAATGCAATTATTATTATGTAGACATCTGCACTGACCTTCAAAGATTTGAATATTTCACTTCTGAAAACATCGGGATGCAAGAAGATCTGACAGTGTTTGTACAAATGTACCTCCATTTTTTCCTTCTCCATTCTTTTTTTCATCACTTAAATCAACCAGTTTCTTTTGGTTGCCCAAGTGAACTTACAGTTATCAATGAAATTGCAAACTGCTTCCTTTTTGTTTCAAAGATGGCTTAGATCGCATCACTTCAGATCCTTTTGACCTTTTCAGAAATGTCCCACATTGAGACATTATGTTTCTATAAACAAGTTCATTTCTCCACCAAGCAGTGATACCGCCTATAACCACAGCCTATGATTGATACATCAGTATGAAATAAAGCAGAAGCTAAATTCTTTATTTACCAATGAAGTATCAATGTTGTGCAACTGGACCTCTGAACCCTATAACTTAAGATGATTAGCAATAGTGGCCAAAATCCTATATGTACAACAACAAAAAAGATGTATTTAATTGAAAATCATTCTAGGGTGTAAGCATGACTCATATACTAATAGTCAACTCTTAGCGTCACTAAAAAGCAATCAATTAAGATTAATTTCAATATGTCTGAGAAATAATGAAGTAAGGAGCCCATATCCCTGAGAAAATTACATTTACTGTGTTAGAAACTTCCAGAATGTTTTCCTTCCCACTTGCCAATAATTCTGACATTTTCCTCTCACCTGGTCTCCATTCTGGTTATCCATTAGCATACCTATGTATTAAGTCCCATAGTTTTGATACTTCAGTTTCAACATCTTATTCAGTTTTTGCACAGTCTCATGCTTCCATGCAAGTGTGACACATGACATAAACATGATTCAGCACAGAATCTGATCTTTTTCTGCACTGCATTTTGAAATCATTGTTACTCTCTGTGCCACACTGCCAGCCAGCGTTCCATGGGTCAGACCCTTCTTCCAAGTACTCTCAATGGCAGACATTCATGCCCTCAATCTTTCAGTATAACAGTGCTTGCAGCATTAATTCTCAGAAGTGTTGGTCAAGCCCAAGGTCAAGCACTATGTAGTTCCAAGCTACAGATTTTAGATCTTTCAGATCCTCCCATTCAAATACTTCCAAAACCTACAACTAAACTCCCATATTATTTACTAGCCATTGGAAAATTAACTATTATTAGAGAAAATATAATCCCTTCTTCATGCATTAAACACAGTCAACTTTCTAACACATAATAAGATTGACATACAAAATGCAAATTACTCGTTGTTACTTGCAGGAGGTTAGTAGCTTACAATTCCATACTAAATTCAAATCTGTTTTGGAAAGGTTAGATTTGGTGACAGAAGGAGAATAACAACACGACGGTTGGAAGAAGAGCACCTCATCTTCCGCCTGGGAACCCTCCAACCACAAGGGATGAACGCAGGTTTCTCCAGTTTCCTCATTTCCCCTCCCCCAGCTTTGTCTCAGTCAAATCCCTCGAACTCAGCACCGCCTTCCTAACCTGAAATCTTCTTCCTGACCTCTCCGCCCCCACCCCACTCCGGCCTATCACCCTCACCTTGACCTCCTTACACCTATCACATCTCCATCGCCCCTCCCCCAAATCGCTCCTCCCTACCTTTTATCTTAGCCTGCTGGACACACTTTCCTCATTCCTGATGAAGGGCTTATGCCTGAAACATCGAATTTCCTGTTCCTTGGATGCTGCATGACCTGCTGCGCTTTTCCAGCAACACATTTTCAGCTCTGATACTCCAGCATCTGCAGACCTCACTTTCTCCTGACAGAAGGAGAACTCCAGTATTGAACTAAGAATACAGTCGTCTTAATGTTGGGGGCTTATGGTAAAATCCGCATCATTGTCCTTCCCAAAGCAGATGAGAGTGACTACAGAGCTGGATAGAAACTGGATCAGAATCCCAGTGAGGCTGGGGACAGAAGGAAATGTTGCATTAGGGAACTGCTAGTGCTGGGAGAGAGAACCAAAGGTAGTACTGGTGAGGGCCAGGACTTTGGAAAATGGACTCAAGGAATCGTCAGAAAAGTAACATTTTCGTACTTCCCTTGACCATGTTGCTTTTCATCATCAGCTTTAGCATGATGTGAGCTGACCAAAGTCTTTACTTGAAATAGTGTCACGGCACCCTTGACATTGGTTTGCACGTAAAGTATGTCCCTATCTGTCTTGAGCAGGTGATCATCCCACATCTGATGTGGAGCAAATTAGAAAGAAGAATATCAGGACCATATCAGAGGCTCGATCTCAGCCTGAACTGGGTGTACAGAATTAAAGCTGAGCCTTGCATTTCCTTAACTCAGAAACTATGTCCTCCTTTGACAGGTGGAATATTTCATTCAAGCTTAAAAAAAAGCTAATAAATGATACTCCAAACAATGTTTTTAAATTCATTCAACCACAATTTACAATTTTCTGTGTCATTACGTTCTGAATTTCTATAGGCTCGTTGGAACTGCAATGCTTTTAATAACAAAAATCTATTTAACATGCAGAGAAACTAGAGTCTGGCACTCTGATGAAAGATTAATTACTTAATGCTTTTACATTAACAGCCTCATTAACAATCTTATCCACACAGCAATCTGCAAAAAGAGATTTCTTTTGATTCCATTCTAAATGTCTTGCAATTAATCTTTTACCAATGGTCACTATTTTTGACTCTTCGACTGTCCTACTTGTACAAAATAGTGGGCAGCACGGTGGCACAGTGGTTAGCACTGCTGCCTCACAGCACCAGAGATCCGAGTTCAGTTCCCACCTCAGGCGACTGACTGTGTGGAGGTTGCACGTTCTCCCCGTGTCTGCGTGGGTTTCCTCCGGGTGCTCCGGTTTCCTCCCACAGTCCAAAGATGTGTGGGTCAGGTGAATTGGCCATGCTAAATTGCCTGCAGCATTAGGTAATGGGTAAATGTATGGGTGGGTTGTGGGTTGGTGTGGACTTGTTGGGCCGAAGGGCCTGTCTCCACACTGTAAGTAATCTAATCTAAAAATTGGGAAGTTGTCCTATTGTATTTCCTCATATCCACATTGAATTGATGAAATATGTTTTACTCTGTATTTGTATTTGTCCATATCACGTATTACTCTCATGAATTTGCTTGTACTCTTTCAAAATGTCAATATAATTCCCATAGTGTGGAACCTAATATAGCACGCACTATTCTAAGTTCTTATTAAAATTTTATATAGCCTCATCATTACCTCTTCGATTTTATATTTTATACCACTTGTAATAAAACATGGAATTCAATTAGTTTTTTTTATGGCCTTATCAATTTATGGGAACTTATCAAACCATTGTGACCTCATCAGCATGATGCTTGGGGGAGATTTTAATCAACAACAGCTCATATATATGTGGTACATATATAGCATCTGACAACAGAAAAATAGATATCATCCAACTTTTCAAATCTGCCTTATACTTATAAATCTTTGAGAGCCTAACTAATTCCTTTTAATCATAGGAACAATGATGTTGATTAAATTGAGGACACAAATTAATTAAACTTTGTGATCAAAATTAGAATCTGTTCTTGTGCAAATTAGACAAGCAATTTGAAATCCATCAAAGAGATTCTAATGGAATAAACCTGAGCCCATCTACTTTAATCTGAGCATTTCTCTCAAACATTCTTGTCACTTCAGAAAACAACTTCTTTCTAAGCAGTTTTAATTGACCCTGTTTCTTGTGACTTGTGGCATGTGCTCCTGGTGCAAGGGAACATTACTAACTATGTATGTGCCTGGGAGAATCTCCTGGAAGCAGTAGTGTTTGGCTAGTTACATGGGTCCTTTTTTTTTGAACAGCTGTAATGCATGTGCAAAGGCAAAATGTAAATCAGGGTCCTGAATATTTATGTACGTAAAAGCTTCTAGAATGTGCAATCTTACCACGGCTGATGACCTTTACCTGATTTCCAGTGTAAGTCTTAGTACAGTTCAGATTATTTAAAAAACAATTTTCAATAGTAGCATTATATCTAATGGTGGATATACTTTTCTGAGTCTTGCAAGCACTAACTGATTACAAGCAGCATACTGCCCACTTTGTATGGTCAATGGAACATGTTGCTTGACATGATCCATCTCCAACATACTGGCAACACACTGGCACTGCAATTTATATATCACATTACTCATTTGTGTGATAGGCAAAACATCTTTTTGGCTTGAAGTAGCATTAATTAGTGGAGGAGACCACCAGTGTCAGTCTCGATATTAGAATAATTGGGTGGTTGTTTTTGTCTGGCACAGGTCAAATCAACCAGAACGTTTTCAAAGCTCCTCAATCGTTTTTATTTTGCTTTCATACATCAAGATATCCGGTTCGGAGGAAGATCACTTGACCCGAAATGTTAACTCTGATTTCTCTCCACAGATGCTGCCAGATCTGCTGAGGTTTTCCAGCAATTTCTGTTTTTGTTGCTCAGCCTAAAGGACTATTTAAAAATAAGGAGTCATCTATTTAAGAAAGATGAGGAGAATGATTTTTCTCACAGAGGTTCTCAAGGCTTTGGAGCTCAGTAACTCAAAAGGTAATATAAGCCGCCTTTGCATCTTATGGAGAGAGAGAAAGAGAGAGAGATACATAGATAGCTAGATAAATAGATAGAAGGGATGAAAGATCAGGGGTAGTGAGGAATGTGGAGTAATCACAATCCTATTGAATGGAAGAGCAATTGAGTTAATTGAGTGTTTTTGCTTCTAATTCATAATGAAGCATGGCATTTACCCAAAATACAATATGCATTCCCCTTTGTTATGGACCTTTTTACTTCCAAAAGTTTAGATGCACTGTACTATATAACTTACTCAACTTCACAAATGCAAATTCAGGGCAAGTGTTCATTTTGCAATAGTCTTACTAGACCATAGGGGCTGCTCTCTGATTGGAGAAAAGCAACTGAGAGTGATTTAACCTGAGGGCCACCAGACCTCTGGCAAGGGAAGAGATTGAGAAAGAAAGTCTTTCATGGTAATCTCAAATGGGTGATGGGAATTGAACCCATGCTATTGGCATCATACTGCTCTGCAAGCCAACAATCTAGCCAACTGAGCTAAACTCATCCCCAGGACAATTGCAATGTAAGAGTAAAAAATTCTATTAATATGCAAACTTAACTGTGCATAACAAGATTTGTAACACAATTTTACACACAATATACGGAGGCAATGACATTGTCATCTTTTGATTAGAGCTCGACGATAATAAATCTTTGTCAACAATGAATCATTTTTCTCATTCATATTCATTATCTTGAAAATGTTTGGATTGAAGGAGAATAGTAAACATTGTTAACATGAAGAGATACACTGGAGGGCTTAGGGCTTGTACTTCCAGTATTTCATTGCCATTTCGGTTCTGAGGTGATGACCATGCTGCATACACCCCATTACTGAAGTGGGTCATGCAGGTGGTCATGCACTGTGGTGAGATTGTCTTTGACTTGGCCTCCATAGCCCTGTGTGACAATAAGTTCCACGGATTAACTATCTTCTGGCTGAAGACATTCTTCACCTTGCACATTAAAGATGCCCACAACATTATCATTTAAAGGGATCATCAACTTAATATCAGGTAAGTTGCTGTTGAGTTGCAATTTCTCCTGAATTGGTGAAATTGTTGGTATGTTTGTTCCACCACTTTAAGCTGGTAAAGAATAAAGGGAGCTGAAAATGTGTTGCTGGAAAAGCGCAGCAGGTCAGGCAGCATCCAAGGAGCAGGAGAGTCAACATTTTGGGCAAGAGCCCTTCTTCAGGAATGAGGAAAGTGTGTCCAGCAGGCTAAGATAAAAGGTAGGGAGGAGGGACATTGGAAATACGATAGGTGGAAGGAGGTCAAGGTGAGGGTGATAGGCCAGAGTGGGGATGGGGGCGGAGAGGTCAGGAAGAAGATTGCAGGTTAGGAAGGCGGTGCTGAGTTCGAGAGATTTGACTGAGATAAGGTGGGGGGAGGGGAAATTAGGAAACTGGAGAAATCTAGGTTCATCCCTTGTGGTTGGAGGGTTCCTAGGCGGAAGGAGCTGTGTATTGTGCATGATGAAAGCCTTGGATCTTATTTAAAAGTTTTCGCTCTGATTACTTGCTTCCAGATATGGCTGCTATGGTTTCCATCTACCTTCTCCTTGGACATGGCAGCAAAAATGGATAAAGACAATACAGAAGAGATCAAGTTGCTCAAAATCTATGCAGAGTTTTCAATTATCTTGTCTCAGCATCAGCCAAAAACAGTGTATGTGACATCCACAATTCAATAAGGAAGTTCTTTAAAATCTACCAGTCTTGCAAGAAGACATGTAGAGTATGACCAGATTGCCAGTTTCTGTGAAGTTGATTATGGCCACAAATGTCTTTGAGACATCCGTAACATCTCACAGTTCACCATCTACTTCTGCATAAAACAGGGGAAAAAATTGTCTTCCCTATTTCCAAAGGAAACATGAGAACACATGGGTTCACTGGATAAAGGGCTGTAGATTGTTTTCTGGCTGTTACATCTAAGTTCAAAGATATATTACAATTACAATATACAGCTGTTTTCAACCAAATCCAATGCCTTATGGAGTCAATGCCAATATCTGACAGCACTTATGGTGCCTTTAGTTTACATTTCCATTATATCACCAATATTTCAACCACTTTAGTTAAAGCCTGAAACAAAAACAGAAATGGTTGGAGGAACATATCGGTCTACAAGCATGTGTGTAGAGAAAGCAGAGTTAATATTTCAGAACTGAAGAAGTAAACATTAACTCTATTTTCTCTCCATAAATGCTGCCAGACATGTTAAGTTTCTCTTGCAATTTCTGATTTTGTTTCAGATCTTCAGCATCTGTAGCTCTTTGTTTTACTAAAATCCTGAGGTTGACTCTCTAACAAGGCCTTACTTGTTCTCTAGTCTCATGATCTCGTGTTTTAACCTTATACATATGGACAGCATGCATGTTACAAAAGCCATGCTAGCAAACAAAGTATTTTCATCAGACCATCGGGATTAGTTAAGCGACAATTCCACTTCTATGGATGAGCCCACTGTAATCTCCAGAGAACAAGGCAGGATTGTTCATTGTCTGCTGTATCTCACACATCTCCACTTTCATGAGGGCGTGGCCCCTTGTCTCCAGGCATATGGAGAGTTGCTGAAGAGGAAAAAAGTATAACATAACTTTCGGAGAAACCACATTAAGTTCAGGTCTGTTTTATATTCACAAATGTTTTTATGTGCAATGTGATGAATTACATGAGGCAACTTGCAACTGCTTGCCCAACCATCCATCCATGCCCTCCCCTCACCCATCCCCAGCTTTATCGTCAACAAAGAAGAACCAACCATTGGAATTCAGATCGATATTGTATACACACAGTCTTTCACCTCAATACACTTTTAGACAGGCTTTTCAAAATAGGCAAAATACATTTAAATATTCAAGTTAAGTATCTAGATTTGTTATCCACTTTTAAAAGGAAACAGAATTCATTTTCATTCCCATTCCATTTGCTACAAGAATTAAAAAGACCATAAAAGGAGATTGAGGTCACTACCCAAAAATAATAACAATATTTTACAGACTTTTATGGAGGAACAGATGTATCCCTCAATATGCCACTTCAACATTGGTTCTTTTTTGTCACTATCAGATGCTCACCACAACAGACACCACATGGGAACTTTCTGCGTAACCATCTATTTATACGGAATGCTTCTTGCCTTAATAATTGAAGGAAATGGCTGTTTCTCACTTGAAAACATTCAGCTTGTCAGACATGTGATTCGTTGACAGATGTATTCATTGTCAATAGTGTGGAATGTCCACACTGATGAGCATATCTTTGCCCTGCACTCTTCACATTTACTGAATAACATAACCTGTTTAACAAGCAAACTTTTTCACCCAAATTAGATGTCCTGAGAAACCGTAAAGCCAGTCAGAAGAATCCAACTATTCAGATTGTTTCACCATTTCCATAGTAACTCTGACTTTCCATCCACAGTCGAATCACATAGAGGACAAGAGTCACAGGCCTGGTCAATACTCCCCACTTCATGAAAAGAAAACTTAGGAACATCCATGATTTGGAGATGCCAGTGTTGGACTGGTGTACAAAGTTAAAAATCACACAACACCAGGTTATAGTCCAACAGGTTTAATTGGAAGCACACTAGCTTTCAGAGCGACGCTCCTTCATCAGGTGATTGTGACGAACATCCATGTGGACAATGTAATGGTTGCCATGCTGGACAGCAATGAAGAGAGACTGGCGGGGCAAGGACATCCATCCAGAAGATCTACACATATGATTTGCAAAGTTGTACCTCAAAGAAAGAAAAATGGTGTAAATATGACCAGTTTTCACATATTGCATAATGTCCAGCGATATGGATGTTTTTCACAAGGAACTGCTGAAATCCAACAAGCTCATTAATGTAGCTCCATACCTGTTCATAGTATTGACAGTGTGAATTCCCTGATTTGCTATTACTGTGGTGCATAGTATGACTGAGAATCTAGATAAGTGAGCTCATATTCAGCTGCTAGCAACATAATTTATGGTACCTAAACTGATCCTCAGTACAAGAGCGATGAAAGCTTTGCGGCTTCATTTCAGTAGTTTGGAATTTAATTTCAGAACTTGTTTTCCTTACTGACATCTTCAGTTCGATGCCATTACATTTAAAACCTGCATACCCACCCACTCTCTACCCCAGCCCACCTACCACCATCATAACCTTTCACAATGAAATCCGGCAGGGAAATTATCTGCAAAGGTCATTCCACAGGGTATTCACTGTTATTATAGAAAGAATAAAGGCAGCTTGGGACCAATGTTGCTTATTTCACTCTTGAAAGCTATGCAATTTAAAGATACAAATGAGCAATTGCATTTCAATGCATCATTTACTCTTGTATTGAACCTCAATCATGGAATAGTTATTCATTTCTTTTATATTAATGAATCTAAACTAGTTATGGAGTCAGGCGGTCATAGAGATATACAGCACAGAAGCAGACCCTTAGACCCAACTTGTCAATGCTGACCAGATATTCTAACCCATTCTAGTCCCAAAGGGCAGCATTTGGCCAATATTGCTCTAAATCCTTCCTATTCATATACCCATCCAGATGCCTTTTAAATGTTATAATTGTGCCAGGTTCCACTAATTCCTCTGGTAGCTCATTTCAATCATACGCCACCCTCTGCATGAAAAAGTTGCCCTTTAGACCCCTTTTAAATTTTTCCCTTCTCACCCTAAACCTATGCCCTCTAGTTTTGGACTCACCTATCCCAGGGAAAAGTTTATTCATCCTAACCATGCCCCTCATGATTTTATAATGTGCTATAAGGTCATCCCTCAGCCTTTGACGTTCCATGGAAAATAACACTAATCTATTCAACCTCTCCCAAGAGCTTAAACCCTCCAACCATAACAACATCCTAGTATATTTTTTCTGAACCTGTTCAAGTTTCACAACATCCTTCCTTTCGCAGAGAGACCAGAATAACATGCAGTATTCCAGTACTGGGTTAACCAATGTCATGTACAACTGCAACATGATCTCCCAACTCCTCTATTTATTGTACTGACCAATAGAGGCAAGCATACCAAATGCTTTATTCACTATCCTATCTACCTGCGCCTCCACATTCAAGAAACTATGAACCTGTATTCTAAAGTCTCTTTGTTCAGCAACATCCCGAGAACCTTACCATTAAGTGTATAAGTCCTGCTCTGATTTGCCTTTCCAAAATGCAGCACCTCACATTTATCTAAATTAAACTCCATCTGCCACTCCTCTGCCCATTTGCCCATCTAATCAAGATCCCATTGCACTTTGAGGTAATCTTCTTCGATGTCCACTACACCTCCAAATTTGGCGTCATCTGCAAACTTACTAACTATACCTCCCATGCTCACATTCAAATAATTTGTATAAATGACGAAAAGCAAAGGGACCCAGTGCCGATTCTTGTGAGGCACTACTGATAACAAACTTACAGTCTGAGAAGCAACCACCCTCCACCACCCTCAGTCTTCTAACTTCAAGCTAGTTCTGTATGCAAATAGCTAATTCTCACTGTATTCCATGTTATCTAACCTTGCTAACCAGTCTACTACGAGGAAGCTAGTTGTCGCAGAGTTGCCTGTTCTGAGTTTGTCTCATGGTGATAGAATGGAACAAGATAAAAGAAATGATACCCAGGTAGAAGAAATGCACAAAATAAGAACCAAAAGAACTCCAGATGGCTGTAAATCAGAAACAAATACAAAAATTGCTGGAAAAGCTCAGCAGGTCTGGCAGCATCTGTGGAGAGAAGTCAGAGTTAACGTTTTGGACTGAGTTATCCTTCCTCAGAATGAAAGAACTGCACTATGGGTTTGAGAACAAGAAGGCGAGATGAGAAATTTGGTCAATAC
Organism: Hemiscyllium ocellatum; assembly: GCF_020745735.1. Taxonomy (NCBI): domain Eukaryota; kingdom Metazoa; phylum Chordata; class Chondrichthyes; order Orectolobiformes; family Hemiscylliidae; genus Hemiscyllium; species Hemiscyllium ocellatum. The sequence continues at coordinate 78,759,077 of NC_083411.1, read as the reverse complement.
ATGGAGTTGCTAAGGCCAGCAGTGTTTGCAAAGTGATTTGAAACAGTACTACAGTTGTGAGAGAAAAGAGTCAGCTTTGCATGTGACCATTCGTGCATTGGAAATTGATACAGGTAAACGGTTAGAATCTGGACAACTGCCAGTCTTTATGGAGGCGCAGCCTTGAGATTGGGGTTCAGAGGGGGTACATATTCAAAAGGACAAGGATGTAACTAATGGGAAAACACAGGTATTACTTTCTATCACACACAGCAATAACAAAA